>NW_025149572.1:0-1353 GCF_004010195.1 Chiloscyllium plagiosum | reverse complement strand
TCAGAAAGGTAATGGAACTTTGTCGAGGTAAGTTTGAAGAATCGAGTTGAAGATTATCAGATCAACCATGAGTTCGTTGAATGGTGGGGCAGACTCGATGGGCTGAGTGGCATACTTCCACCTTGTTTAACATTTGGTCTAACGCCTTATCTTATTCATAAGTTCAGAATTATGAAGGGATGGGCTGAAGTGATAGGAAACGTTTATGAAACCGATCAGACCGATCAGGAACAAGCCTCATAAACTCAGGAAGAAGAAATGTTCTGTGGCCTGGGTGCAACAAATGACACTGGGCACAGTACAGTTGGCTGTGGACTGAATCTGTGATTGCTGAAGAAAGTTGGTGGATCTTATACAGTTGGTAAGTCAGTGATCTCGCTGGATGATGGATCGTTGTATGGTTCACACATATCAGAAATTTGTGGAAGAATGAAAGGTTCGTTTCATTGGAGAAGTTTTCTGCGGTTCCAATTCCGAGTGACTGTTTGAAATACTGATGAGATCATTGTGTGAAGTGATTGGTTAAAATACGCATGAACAACCCCACTGGATAAACCTGTGTTCCCGATCTCTTGTTATCTGTTTCTCTTTCCTACAATGTAACTTCATAGAAAGACAAGATGGAACGTGGGGCGGAAAGAAAAAATGCGTTATTTCTCATTACACCAATTTCATGTATAATTGAATAGAATGACTGCTCTCACTCATCATTTCGACTTTAATGTGGTGTGTATTGCTCGTCAACCTCCCGTGCAGTAAAGGGCAAGAACAAGATTCACGATCCAGTGTATACCAGAGTGTGAGGTGCAAATAAAAACTGCTGGAGCGGTTTGTGAAGTTAGCAACTAGAGTGTGACTCGGATCCGTGAATGTGGAGAATAACAGTATAATAACCCACCACCATAATCGCTCGGTATCCTCAGCACGTTTTGTAGAGCGGTGGCATGTGACCTCATCAGGTTACATGCCGTGAAAGCCATGGATGAGAAGTTTCCAGAGGGGAATCGAATCCACACCAATGTGTTTCAGCTTTCACCAGAATTTTAATGACAGCAAATTCCAATAAATAGGCATGCTCGTCAGAATGAATAGCTGTCAGTGATACATTCTGAGAACAAGACTTTTACGTCATATTCTCACCTTCATTTGACTCATAATTTCTTCAGTGACTTTCTCTCTCACGTGGAGAAGCAGCCATGGAGAGGGAAATAAAGGCGATGTTGTGGCTCAACGCCCTTTTTCATATGGCTCAACCTGAATTAGATTAAACCGCAAGAAACGCTGTTTGCTCGTTTCATTTTAATTTTGCTGCAACCTGAAAATGTTCATTGTAATATCGCAAGTGAATTAGAT
>NW_025149571.1:1021-1353 GCF_004010195.1 Chiloscyllium plagiosum | reverse complement strand
CTTACACCATTACTGGAAATTTCAAACTCAGACATGTTCATCATGATTTTGCTGTCAGTCGGCTTCATGTAGCTGAAATGTCTGCTATCAATTAGGTAACTCCATGTGGTTTCCAACTGAACTGCGCGGTCTCCAGCGTTTCAAATTGGTCTTGCCTTCAAATATTTTAAAGTTATCTTGCTATCTGATATGTCAATGATTTCACCCAACCTGAAGCGTGTGCACAGCCTCTATCCCTAAGTACCTCCAATCCGGAAACGTTCCCTGATTCAGGAATCCTTCCCAATAAGCAGCATTGGTCTGTACAGCCACCTAGTGACTCACTCAGAGTG
>NW_025149571.1:0-935 GCF_004010195.1 Chiloscyllium plagiosum | reverse complement strand
CAAAGGGATATTAATATCTTCAATGAAAGGGAAAACCTGGCTGAGAGAGTTTCACAGCAGACTACCTCCCTGTCCTTATCCGGTCTGCTGGAAATAACTGACAGTGTATCATTTGTCCTCCTCCTCATTGACTCCACTATCAGTTACATTTCTGATACCATATATCCCCCTGGATAATGATATTTAATAACTACTCACTATTTTCAACAGAATCATTCTGTTTGTTATTTCTGTTCCTCCTACAAACGTGAACCACATGTAGTCATTGTACCATCCTTCACCACTTCCTCTGACAGCTCATTAGCTTCACTCAGTAAGTGCCAGGAATGACAGGACTGTCCCATGAGAGGTTGATTTATCTGGGCATGTATTCAGGACAATGAGAGGGGGATCTGATCGAAATGTATCCAATTCTAACAGTTGGACAGACTAAGTACAGGGGGTGGGCTGTATCCCCTGGGCCGGGTATCCTCAGAACAAGCATCACAGTCTCAGGACTTGGGCTCACCCATTTCTAAGAGAGAGGAAGAGAATTATCTTCACACAGAGTGATCAACCTGAAGAATTCTCTCCCACAGAAGGCTGTGGAGCACAGGTTACTGAGTATATTCAGGAAAGAAATTGATAACGTTTTTACAGATTAAAGACATCATGGCATTCATCGTCTTTGCGAAAAACAATCACGTTTTGAAGATGCAGGAATGTCTGAACGAAAACAGCTACTGATGTGCTTCCCCAATGTAATCACTGATACTTTTCAGGATGGGATTATCAGGAGGACATTAAACTGACAGAAACATAGAAACCAGGAGCAGGAAGAGGCCATTCAGTCCTTCTAGCCTGTTCTACCATTCAGTGTGGTCATGTCTGACTCTCTATCTCACTGCTATATTCCCAATTTATCTCCAGAGGTGGTGGTGGAGGCTGGTACAATT
>NW_025149570.1:0-1353 GCF_004010195.1 Chiloscyllium plagiosum | reverse complement strand
CACTGCCCATCCCCCTCCCTCGGAGAAGGTGAGGGCTGCAGATGCTGGAGTTGAGAGTTGAGCGTGTGGGGCTGGGAAAGCGCAGCAGGTCAGGCAGCATCCGAGGTGCGGGAGAGTTAACGTTTCAGGAATGAGCCTTCCATTGGGAACGTGTGATGAACAGCCTGTGCCCAAATCCATTGGCCCTCCTGCCCCTCGGATGCTGCGCGACCGGCCGTGCTGTCCCAGATTTCGAACCTGATTTTCTTGTTTCTCTCAGCTCCAGTTTGGAAGGTGGGACTGCAGTTCCAGTAATGGGTGAGGCTGCAGAGACAGAGGGTGTGGATTAGGGTGTAGGGGTAGTCGGGAGAGGGGGGGTGGGGGGGGTGAAGGGAATGGCTGACAGGGGAATGGCTGACAGGGGAATGGGTGCAGGGAGGGCCCAGGGAGGGTCTTGGTGACGGACTTGTACAAATAAACAGGAAAGCTACACCCTGGGGTCAGGGGCAAGGGGGCAGGGAACCAGGAGATGCTGGTGACAGGAAGGCGTAACACTCCTCAGGAAGAGAGAATTGACTGGGAAAGCTCAGCAGGTCTGGCAGCGTCAGCGGAGAGAGATCAGAGTTCCCGGTTCGGTTCCGGTGACCTTCCCGCAGGCCTGAGGAAGGATTAACCGCTCCGAAACGTTAGCTCTGCCTTCTCTCCGCAGGCGTCGCCAGACCTGCTCAGCTTTTCCAGCCAATCCCGGTTTTGTTTCTGATTTTCAGCGTCCCCAGTTCGTTCAGTTTCTGCTTTCCTCATTTGGGAATAACACCGCCAGTTCTTTACCTAAAATCGAAAGGCACATGCAAAAAGAAAATCTTAAACATAGCGCACACCACATTGAATTTCTGCTTGGATGAGGGAAAAGATTTGATTTGAAAAGATGAATAGTAAGGACAATTAGAATTAACCAAACACTTCGGTGATGAGTTGCAGAGTCACCCACTGTCCACCACTGACCCCTGACAACTCGATCTGACGTCCAAATTCTGTTCCAAGTATGGATGCTGGAATTCCTAATGGAGTCATAGAGATGTACAGCATGGAAACAGACCCTTCGGTCCAACCCGTCCATGCCGACCAGATATCCCAATCCAATCTAGTCCCACCGACCAGCACCTGGTCCATATCCCTCCAAACCCTTCCTATTCATATACCCATCCAAATGCCTTTTAAATGTTGTAATTGTACCAGCCTCCACCACATCCTCTGGCAGCTCATTGCATACACGTACCACCCTCTGTGTGAAAAAGTTGGCCCTTAGGTCCCTTTCATATCTTTCCCCTCTCACCCTAAACGTATGCCCTCTCGTTCTGGACTCCCCCACCCCAG
>NW_025149569.1:0-1352 GCF_004010195.1 Chiloscyllium plagiosum | reverse complement strand
TACACAGAGGCTGGCACATGGATGAGCTGCCAGTAGATGTGGTTGGGGGGTGAACGTTAATAACATTTCAATGCATTTGGATAAACATGTCGATAGGAAAGGACTGGAAGGATATGGGCCAACTGCAGGGAAATGGGACTAACGTGGATGGACATTTACAAGGTGGAGATGAACCCCTCTGTTAATTAAAACCAAACACCCAGAAAAGCTCGCCTCACCTCGTAATCTGTTAAAATATGAGTGACACAGATCTCCTATATTCGACTATTTAAACAAAAATTAACAAGTTTGTTTCTTAACTTTAATAGTGAACACTAAACATCAACTATTCACAAATGCAAGCTACTTACTATCTGACTCCAACTCTGTAAAAATATGCTGTTCCAACAGCCAACATATTAAACATTACAATCTCAAGACCACACAGTCTCTATCTTCCCCGCTGTGTTCACTCTTTCAGCTGCTGATCTCCCTGGTCATTTTTATTATTTCAAGTACGTTTGCATGAACATGTATCTTTGATAGAGAGTGTTTGAGATGGCCAGTTAGCACTCCTACTCTACAGCAGTGGCTCTGCTGTTGGATGGCAGGAGCTCTCCCACCAGTGTACAAAATGCTGGGTTTGTATACTCCCCATGATATAGTAGTTCTCATAATTTGGTTGCTGTCCAGCTATCCAAACACTAATATTCAAATTCTGTTGGCTTCTGGTTTCCTGAGCGTTATTTAAACTCTTTGGTTGCATTTGAATGGCTGTCAAAACAGCAACCAAAACTCAGGTATCTATTTCTCAGCTAATGGTGACATGTGGAACAGTGTGACATTTAGCTGGCGTCTGTGGCTTTAATTTCTATTCGGCAAAACCCGTTCTGTTTTAAAGTACCCTACATGTTTTTGGCTTCGTAACATCTCCCCACTTCAGGAAATAAAATGAAACAGCGAATGAAAAGATGGCTACATTTCTTTTCCTCTAATTCTTAATCCCAATTTTATGAAATACAAAAGTATTGATCTCAGTTATATCATTCATATTAATTCTGCCCACCATTATAACACTGGAATAAGGCAAATCTTACCTTTACTTTTTCCTTTAAATCCGCGAAAACAAATCTGCTATCACATTGTAGGATCCGCAGCATGTACATTTTGTGAGTTTAAAGTCGGTAAGGTAAGACTCCAATGAAATAGCCTCATATTCTGCTCTTTAACTATTCCAAAAAATGCGAGAGATTTGTCATTGTCCACAACCATCTCATTTGTTTGTCATATACACATTAAAATATTGTCAGGCCAGTGTGAAACTTAATCATTCTTGTTCCATAATGGAGATTTTGTATTTTTCTTTCTGGTGG
>NW_025149568.1:0-1352 GCF_004010195.1 Chiloscyllium plagiosum | reverse complement strand
GACAGTGCAGCACTCCCTCAGACAGACCCTCTGGCAGTGCAGCAGGCCCTCAGACTGACCCTATGACAGTGCAGCCCTCCCTCAGACTGACCCTCTGACAGTGCATCACTCCCTCAGAATGACCCTCTGACAGTGCAGCACTCCCTCAGTATGACCCTCAGACAGTGCAGCACTCCCTCAATACTGACCCTCTGACAGTGGAGCCCTCCCTCAGACTGACCATCTGACAGTGTAACACTCCTTCAGTACTGACCCTCTGATGTTGCAGCTCTCCCTCAGTACTGATTCTCTGACAGTGCAGCACTCCTTCATTACTGACCATCTGATAGTTCAGCACTCCCTCAGTCCTGACCCTCTTACAGTGTGTCTCTCGCTCAGTACTGACAATCTGACAGCGCAGCACTCCCTCAGTACTGACCCTCTGACAGTGTGACACTCCCTCAGTACTGACCCTCTGCCAGTGAAGCACTTCCTCAGTACTGACCCTCTGACAATGCGGCACTCCCTCAGTACTGACCCTCTGACATTGTGACACTCCCTCAGTACTGACCCTCTGACAGTGTGACACTCCCTCAGTACTGACCCTCTGACAGTGTGACACTCCCTCAGTACTGACCCTCTGACAGTGCAGCACTCCCTCAGTACTGACCCTCTGACAGTGCAGAACTCGCTCAGTACTGAACCTCTGACAGTGCAACATGCCCTCTGTGTTGACCCTCTGACAGTGTTGCACTACCTCGGTATTGATCCTCTTATTTTTCTATTTGATAGAGTCTTGTGGAAATTTGGGTACACAGGGTTTTGCAGATTCTGAGGAAGCATGAGAGAGACACACAAACCAAGATCTGGCTGAAACTCTCTACAATAGTCTATTCAGAGACACAGAGTCATAGAGATGCACAGCTTTAAAACAGACCATGCTGTCCAACTCGTCCATACCAACCAGATATTCTCATCTAATTTCATTCCATTTGCTAGCACTTGGCTGATATCCCTCTGAGGAGAAAATGAGGACTGCAGATGCTGGAGATCAGAGCTGAAAAATCTGTTGCTGGAAAAGCGCAGCAGGTCAGGCAGCATCCAAGGTGCAGGAGAATTGACGTTTCGGGCATAAGCCCTACTTCAGGAATGAGGAGGGTGTGCCAAGCAGCCTAAGATAAAAAGTAGGGAGGAGGTACTTGGGGGAGGGGCGTTGGGAATGTGATAGGTGGAAGGAGGTTGAAGTGAGGGTGATGGGCCGGAGAGGAGGTGGGGCGGAGCCACCTCAACAACCTCCAGAAGCATCGCAACATCCTTTGTCATTTCCGCCAGCTCCAAACAGACCCGACCACCAAGGATATATTTCCCTCCCC
>NW_025149567.1:0-1352 GCF_004010195.1 Chiloscyllium plagiosum | reverse complement strand
TTTAAACAATGTACCTCCTTTCTGTTTTTATTTTATAGGAAAGTCTATAATTTCACACTGCGTTACTACATTTACCAAGTGTTTGCCAATTAAGACACATAGCTGAACCAACTTTGCTGCAAGTCAAGAACTGAACACCAGAGTGATAAAATAAAATGGAAAAGGGGGGGAAAGAATGTGTTGTACTCACAGATGTTGGACAGAGGAAAGAAGTTGCAGTCTGGGATGAAGTTCAATCTTCATTCATAGAGAGAGGAGCAGCAACACCTTCACAAGCGCATGGTCCAACTTCCGCATTCTGACAATAGTGGGGAGGCTCTCAATGGCAAGAGGACCACACTCCTTCCCGTCCTTCAGGGCTTCCCATTGGTCGATCAAGAATGTTGCGTGCCGTTTCCGCTGTCAGCAAAGAGCATGCGTAGTATTTTGCTGACACCAGCGTACATGTGCAATGCTTCCTGACATCGAGAAGCATGCGAAGTATGCTCAGTGGAGATGCTGGTCCAACTGCCAATCAGAGAGAAAAAAAAGCTGGAGTCAGACTTGTTTGTTTTCCGGGGGCTCAACAGTTTATTCCTTTTGCTTTTTGTCTGGCTGCTCAATTTTTGAATGTGTTTTCCCCAGGGTAGAGGAAAGCCAAAACTGGAGGGGTATAGGTTTAGGGTGAGAGGGGGTTTAAATGGGACCGAACTGGTAACATTTTCATGCAGAGCGTGGTATATGTATGGAATGAGCTGCCAGAGACAGTGGTCGAGGCTGGAACAATTACGACATTTAAAAGGCATCTGGATGGGTATATGAATAGGAACGGTTGAGAGAGATATGGGCCAAATGGTGGCAAATGGATCACCAGATTAATTTAGAATATGTGGCTGGCATGCACCGAAAGGTTTGTTTCCCTGCTCTGCAACTCTATGACTCTATTTCTAATTAATCTGAACCAACTTCGCAAGACGAGGAATTGACCATTCCATCCTTACTGCCTGTCCTCAACTGTGGCCTAATTGCACAGATTTCAATGCAAGTTTCAGAAAAATGCAGCTTTTAAAAAAAATTGAATTTGCTTTCAAACTTTACTTATGTTTTTGAAAATATGATTATAGCGATTCTCAATGTTAAAGATCAGCCATTTCTCACACCACACCCTCCCATCTCCCAGGTAGAGTCATCACCATCCGCGCTCACTCTATCCTTAGAAGGGCTGATACAGTGATCAAAGAGGGCTCGACGCACAAGAAAGGATGAGAATGGAGTGCAGGTAGAAACATTGGACGGGAAACAGAGGCTGGGGGTAGAGAGAGAGAGAAATCGACCCGGGGACAGAGCATTGGAGTTAGAGAAACACAGGGGGT
>NW_025149566.1:0-1352 GCF_004010195.1 Chiloscyllium plagiosum | reverse complement strand
TCAGTGTGGTTCTGTATTGATGGGCCGAGTGGTTAGTGCGATGGATCTGTATTGATGGGCCGAGTGGTTAGTGCGATGGACATGAAATCCATTGTTGTTTCCCTACGCAGGTGTGAACCCTGCCGACTGCAGTTGAGAACTGTCGTCAAAAAGAAAGGGAGATTGTTCCACGGCTTTTTTAAAGATGCAAATCAGTGGAGGGGTTGAAATATTTCAATTACGTTGAGACTGGTCGGGAATCTGCAACCCACTGCCTGTCAGGGTGGAACAAGCAGATACCCACAGAGCTGCTTTTGAGGATATGAGCCAAGTATTTGGAAATGAGACTAGAACAGTGAGGGGCGTGAAGTCGTGGTCGAAATGAAGCAGGCACCTGAGGACGAAGGTGTTTTATTTGCCAGTGAAAGATACTGCTTCACAAATTTGGTACAATGGAAGGGAAGCAGTGACGGTGATTATCTTGTCTGTTCACCTTGTGAATGTTCCCATTGCTGCGCATGTCCGTATAACGTCAGAACTCTGCAGCATGGCGGCGTCAGGTCCGCACAGGGCCGGGGGCGCTATGGATGACGCATCTGACTCCACCTACCTGTTTGAAATGCAGCTCACAGCTTCTTCACACACCCCAATTAATCTTTCTCATTGTACTGAAGCCGGCATAAGGTTTGAATTCCCGATCTGCGGGAATGGGAATCTTTTCACTATCTCGCGTCAGTCAATGTCCCTGAGAACATAGGAGTCCCGTCACAGCGCTGTCAGTGGAGGGGAAGCTGAAATAGCCCCACACGCTGCTCACGGGCACATTTCACTTTCCCCAACTCACCGCCCCAACCACTGCGGCTTCTGGGAGTGGAAAGGGAAGAAACACCAAAACCCAGTCTCAGTTTTGTAAATCTTCAGGAAATAAGAAAGCTGTTCATCCCTTTGGATCTTCCATCCTGGCCTGACAGCGTTGATTTTAAATGGCTGTCCAGTCAGTGCCGATTCGTTTTGGCTGAAAAAAAATTCCTTATCTCATCCTAGCATTTCTTGCCACAGAGAACTGTGCGGCAGAGTTCATGTATATATTTCCTTGTATGGCATTTTGTAAATAACATTTGTTTGCGGGTTGTTTGTATCAGGTATTCCAGGTTCATTAGCCGCTGTTTAAGTGTGTTGGTAGGTTTGTGGGCTACCATGATGCTGAGAGGATTGAGTTGTCTGGACATCATTTCCCAGATGTCTTTAATGTAAAGTAATGTGGCTAGGGTTTCTGCACACGTTGCGTCTGCTTGTGTCAATTTGTTGATGTGAAATTGGCACACTGGGTTTATTAGTTCGGCAAAAGTGAGGACTGCAGATGCTGGAAACCA
>NW_025149565.1:0-1352 GCF_004010195.1 Chiloscyllium plagiosum | reverse complement strand
TGATTGGTCAGAATTGTCGAAAATTCCAGAAAAACATACACAAAAGTTCAAATGAAGGCTTCCCCTGAAGGCTGGTTTGAATATCTATATTTAGAAGGTATTGTAACATGTTTCACAATAAAGAAGAAACTGACTATATTGTTATCGCCTTGTGTTCTCATTGAACTGATTGTTTCAGTACCGTATGACAACTGGGCACATCCATTCAAACATTTAATAAGTTGTCGAAATTGATGTAAGTGGGAACTAGAGAACAGCTTCATTGCTGGAATTACCTCGTACAGTTCTTCTGAACAGCCACAAATGCAATAATAACCCTCAACCTCAATCATAACCCCACTGTTATGCTCTATCATTTTAGTCGTAACTGCGAAATTCAATTTGTCTTCCTTTTTTGCTGCTGTAGCGGTGAAGCTAGAGTGAGGTCAGAGACGGATCTCTATGGAGAGGGAAAAAAAGATTGAGGTTAGTGATGCCTACATTGTAGGAAGCCCATCCTGCTCACTGAGTCCCCTTCTCTCAGGAAAGGCGGTATGTTCTCCCCATGTTCTCCTTCATGTAACTCCGAATCCTGGAATAATAGTGTGAGGAATAAATGCTGAACTCGATAGGAAAGCACATATTCAATGCATGAGAAGATTCGCGTTTCAATCAGTGAGTGAAATGTTCTTGTTTAAAGAGGGCAGCTCCTGAACCAGAGTACAGAATAACGGCTCAGAGACATATTTTCACACATGGAACGAACTGACTCGATGGAGCATCGGTTGAAATGAAATGTGATCTTGTGATTGGACTGATCGTACTTGAGTGGAAACTGTTATTGCTGGCAGATTCCAGATGCTTTTTTTTTTAGATTACTTACAGTGTGGAAACAGGCCCTTCGGCCCAACAAGTCCACACCGACCCGCCGAAGTGCAACCCACCCATACATTTACCCCTTTTACGTAACATTACGGACAATTTAGCATGGCCAATTCACCTGACCTGCAAATCTTTGTGACTGTGGGAGGAAACCGGAGCACCCGGAGGAAACCCACGCAGACACGGGGAGAATGTGCAAACTCCACACAGTCAGTCGCCTGAGTCGGGAATTGAACCCGGGTCTCTGGCGCTGTGAGGCAGCAGTGCTAACCACTGGGCCACCGTGCCGCCCATGCTGTTTTTTGTTATTTCATCACGATGAACTGAGCAGCAACGCTCCTCCCTAATAGGAATTAAATGTGTTCTTGTAATTAACATATCTTGTACAATACCACCCTATTCTGTAGTAGATCCCCATTTCATTAGTTTACTGTTGTTTTATTCTTCCTGCCATTCTCGTAAATCGATGTCATGTTACTGTTTCGGACGAA
>NW_025149564.1:0-1352 GCF_004010195.1 Chiloscyllium plagiosum | reverse complement strand
GTTTC
Source organism: Chiloscyllium plagiosum (assembly GCF_004010195.1). Taxonomy (NCBI): domain Eukaryota; kingdom Metazoa; phylum Chordata; class Chondrichthyes; order Orectolobiformes; family Hemiscylliidae; genus Chiloscyllium; species Chiloscyllium plagiosum. Next base: position 1,347 of record NW_025149564.1, on the reverse strand, counting down.
TCAGACCGCCTGAATGTCGTTTCTCAGATTGCCTGAATTTGGATTCTCAACCTGCCTGAATGTAGTTTCTCTGATCACCTGAACATAGTTTCTAGACCGCCTTAACGTAGTTTCTCATACTGCCTAAATGTAGTTTCTCAGACCGCCTGCATTCAGTTTCTCACACCATCTGAATGTACTTTCTCACACTGCCTGAATGTAGTTTCTCAGACAGCCTGAATGTAGTTCCTCAGACCACCTGAGTTTAGTTTCTCAGACTGCCTGAACGTAGTTTCTCAGACTGCCTGAACTTAGTATCAAAACTGCCTGAGCATACTTTTTGCAGACCGCCTGAACATAATTTCTCAAACCGCCTGAATGTAGTTTCTCAAACTGCCTGAATGTAGTTTCTCAGACCGCCTGAACGTAGTTTCTCAGACTGCCTAAACTTAGTTTCTCAGACTGCCTAAACGTAATTTCTCAGACTGCCTGAATATAGTTTCTCAAACTGCCCGAATGTAGGTTCTCAAACTGCCTGAATGTAGTTTCGCAGGCCTTCTGAGCGTAGTTTCTCAGACCGCCTTAACATAGTTTCTCAGACCGCCTGAGCGTAGTTTCTCAGACCGCCTGAGCATAGTTTCTCAGATCGCCTCAACGAAGTTTGTCAGACCGCCTGAGCATAGTTTCTCAGACTGCCTGAACGTAGTTTCTCAGACTGCCAGTACATAGTTTCTCAGACTGCCTGAATATAGTTTCTCAAACTGCCTGAATGTAGTTTCTCAAAATGCCTGAATGTAGTTTCTCAAACTGCCTGAATGTAGTTTCTCAGGCCTCCTGAGCATAGTTTCTCAGACCGCCTGAGCGTAGTTTCTCAGACCGCCTGAGCATAGTTTCTCAGATCGTCTTAACGAAGTGTCTCAGACCGCCTGAGCATAGTTTCTCAGACTGCCTGAACGTAGTTTCTCAGTCTGCCAGTACATAGTTTCTCAGACTGCCTGAATGTAGTTTCTCAGACTGCCTAGCCATAGTTTCTCAGACTGCCAGTACATAGTTTCTCAGACCGCCTGATCGTAGTTTCTCAGACCACCTGAATATAGTTTCTCAGACCGCCTGAGCGTAGTTTCTCAGACCGCCTTCACAGTTTCTCAGACCACCTGAATATAGTTTCTCAGACTGCCTGAATGTAGTTTCTCGGACCGCCTGAGCGTAGTTTCTCAGACCGCCTGAGCGTAGTTTCTCAGACCGCCTGAGCATATTTTCGCAGACCGACTGGACGTAGTTTCTCAAACTGCCTGAATGTCGTTTCTCAGACCGCCTGAATGTAGTTTCTCTGACCATCTGAATATAGTTTCTCACAACGCCTGAGCG
>NW_025149563.1:0-1352 GCF_004010195.1 Chiloscyllium plagiosum | reverse complement strand
TCTGTGAAGAGAAACAGATTTGTTTTTAGATGGGCATGAAACAGGTTAGTTATAGATTTCTCGATTATACTGTTGGGAAAATGATAATCTTACCTGTCGAATCAGGATATTTATCAAAATCACTCTTGAGCTTACAAACGTCGAATTTACAATCTTAAAAGGACTTAATCAGCTGTCATGCTACTTTCATTTTCCTGAGCTGGTGGAAGGCTATGTTTTAATGGCAACATTTCCTTTTGCTTTCTGTTATTTAGCAGTCACGCCGAATGGAGAATAGTTTCTTTTAGTGTCTGCCTCAAAATGTGTCTTTGTTCTTTCTATATTTGTCTTTGTATCCTCCTGGGCCTTTTTCACATTCTCCGACTTTCTGGCTGTTCATATCCCTCATTTCCCATTTCTGCTCTTGAAAAGCCTGACATTCAGAGACAGTTTGAGATTCGAACTGCTGAGAGGCTTTCTGACGCCCGGCTGGAGTCGGTCGAAGTAGTCTCACATTCTCTGGATAATGCGTCTGTCACTTCGACCTGAGGCAAGGAGACATTTCTTCCTCAAAATCTAAAGACCCTTTCGAAGTTAAAGTTGAATTCCTTATCCAACAGAAAAAGAAAGTAATTACATGATAGCTGAAGGATGCATTTACTGTTGGTGTACAACCAATGAATGGTGACAGCAGAGAATGAGGGTGATCATGTCGTGGTGTCAGTGCCATTACCACAACATTCCCCGGGAATGCTGCAGTGTCTCCTGCCTCACCACTTAATTTCCACAAATCTGGGAATGAAGGAATGAGAATAAGAGGATGAGAAGCAGAAGTGCTTGTGGAACTGCGGGAAGAATCTCCAGGTTAAAATAGTAGTTAAAAAGAGCAACATACACTACTGGATTTAAACCTGGAAAATGAAGACGGAACTCGAAATCAGAATATAAATCAATTCAGACAGGACACTGAGTTTCTCGATCAGCAACACAATACTTGTGAGAAATAACGAGCTTTCAATACAATGAGCAGGCACCAGTGTAATGGGAGATGCTTTCACCAGCTAAGCCACGGCGCCACGTTAAAAGCCAGATTTCTCGTCCATATGTGCAATGCCTGAACCACTTGATCACAGGAATTCGAAAACGCGTTTTCTGTATTAGCGTTGCTCAGTATGAATGGCAATCAAACTCTGCTTGTGCAAAAACAGACATTTCAATGTTGAGCATGCCCCACTGAAAAGGCATAGAAAAAGATAGTATCCTCTTGCATTGGCATCCAACAGATATTTTCATCTGTTTAAACTGACAGAATAAAGAGGATGTGCTCATCTCCTCTCGCTTCCCATTAACCACGTTAATACACACGCAGGGAT
>NW_025149562.1:0-1352 GCF_004010195.1 Chiloscyllium plagiosum | reverse complement strand
ATCCCAGTCCCATGTTCCTAACCATGCCCTGAGTCACCTGCCTTCCCTGTTCGGCCCCTTGCATTGAAATAAATGCAGTTTCATTTATTAGTCCTACCTTGTCCCTGCCTGCCCTGACTGTTTGACTCGCTTCTGTTCTCAGCTGTACCCGTCTCAGATCGATCTCTTTCCTCACTATGTCCCTGGGTCCCACCCCCCCCCTCACCTTACTAGTTTAAATCCTCCCAAGCAGTTCTAGCAAATATCCCTGCCAGTATATTAGTCCCCATGTAATTTAGGTGCAACCGTCCTTCTTGTATAGGTCACCTCTACCCCAAAAGAGATTCCAATGATCCAAAAATGTAAATCCTTCTCCCATACACCAGCTGCTCAGCCATGCATTCATCTGCTCTATCCTCCTGTTCCTGCCCTCACTAGCTCGTAGCACTGGGAGTAATCCAGATATTACTATCCTTGAGGACCTCCTTTTTAAATTTCTGTGTAACTCTATGTATTCTCCCTTCAAAGTCTCAATCTTTTCCCTTCCAGTGTTGTTGGTTCCAATGTGGACAATGACCTCCTGCTGGCCTCTCTCCCCCGTGAGAACATTCTGCACCCTCTCTGAGACATCCTTGATCCTGGCACCAGGGAAACAACACACCATTCTGCTTTTTCTCTGCTGGCCACAGAAACATCTGTCTGTACCTCGGACTACAGAATCCCTAATACAAATGATCTCTTGGAAGCCGACATACCCCTCGTTCCATTAGAACCAGTCTCAACACTAGAAACTTGGCTGTTCGTGCTGTGTTCCCCTGAGAATCCATCACCCCCTACATTTTCCAAAACAGCATACCTGTTTGAAATGGGTATATCCACAAATGACTCCTGCACTAGCTGCCTACCTCTCTTACCCTTCCTGGAGTTAACCCATCTATGTGACTGTATCTGAATCTTTCCCCCCTTCCTATAACTGCCATCCATCACATACTGTTGCTGTTGCAAATTCCTCATCACTTCTATCTGTCTCTCCAACTGACCCACTCGATCTGGTAAGATTCGCATCCAACAGCATTTATGACAGATATAATCCGCAGTAACCCTTAAACTCTCTTTAAACTCCCACATCTGACAAGAAGTACATATCACTGCAAAGGTCATTTTTGCTCCTTCACAATCTACAGAAAATAACAGCCAAGTTTCTGGTATTGAGACTGGCTCTAATGCAATGAGGGGTAGGTCAGCTTCCAAGAGATCATTTATATTAGGGGATTCTGTAGTCAGAGATACAGACAGATGTTTCTGTGGTCTTATTCCTCTACAAACACTGCCCAGGTTAAATTAATAACTATGGCTTAAATTTTAAGTTTAAT
>NW_025149561.1:0-1352 GCF_004010195.1 Chiloscyllium plagiosum | reverse complement strand
CAATCTGTACTGACATATACCTGGGCATGGATTATAATAGCACACACGTGGGCATAGTCGATACTGACATATACCTGGGCATGGTTTGTAATAGCACACACCTGGGCACAGTCTGTACTGACACACACCTGGGCATGGTCTGTAATACAACACACCTGGGCACAGTCTGTACTAGCGCACACCTAGGCAAAGTCTGTACTGACACATACCTGGGCATGGTCTGTAATAGCACACACCTGGGCACAGTCTGTACAGACATATATCTGGCATGGTCGGAAATAGCACACACCCGGGCACAGTCTGTGCTGACATGTACCTGGGCCTGGTCTGTATTAGCAGACATCTGAGCACAGTCTGTAATGACATATACCTGGGCATGGATTGTAATAGCACACACCTTGGCACAGTCTGTACTGACATATACCTGGGCATGGTCTGTCATACAACACACCTGGGCACAGTCTGTACTAGCGCACACCTAGGCAAAGTCTGTACTGACACATACCTGGGCATGGTCTGTAATAGCACACACCTGGGCACAGTCTGTACAGACATATATCTGGCATGGTCGGAAATAGCACACACCTGGGCACAGTCTGTGCTGACATGTACCTGGGCCTGGTCTGTATTAGCAGACACCTGGGCACAGTCTGTAATGGCATATACCTGGGCATGGATTGTAATAGCACACACCTCGGCACAGTCTGTACTGGCATATACCTGGGAATGGTCTGTAAGAGCACACTCCTGGGCACAGTTGTACTGACATATACCTAGGCATGGTCTGTAATAGCACACACCTGGGCACAGTCTGTACTGACATATACCTGGGTGTGCTCTATAATAGCATACACCTGGGCATAGTCTGTACTGAAATATACCTGGGCATGGTCTGTAATAGCACACACCTGGGCACAGTCTGTACTGACATATACGTGCGTGTGGTCTGCAATACCACACACCTGGGCACAGTCTGTACTGACATATACGTGCGTGTGGTCTGCAATAGCACGCACCTGGGCACGGTCTGTACTGACATATACCTGGGCTTGGTCTGTAATAGCACACATCTGGACACAGTCTTTACTGATATATACGTGGGTATGGTCTGTACTGTCAAATACCTGGGCATGGACTGTAATAGCACACACCTGGGAACAGTCTTTACTGACATATACCTGGTCATGGTCTGTAATAGCACACACCTGGGCACAGTCTGTACTGACATATACCTGGGCATGGATTGTAATAGCACACACCTGGGCACAGTCTGAACTGACATATACCTGGGCATGGTCTGTAATAGCAGAAACCTGGGAACAGTCTGTATTGACATATACCCGGGCATGGTC
>NW_025149560.1:0-1352 GCF_004010195.1 Chiloscyllium plagiosum | reverse complement strand
GTTGCCTGAGTCGGGAATTGAACCCGGGTCTCGGGTGCTGTGAGGCAGCAGTGCTAACCACTGGGCCACCGTGGTATGATCAAAATTCCACCACATCCCCGCTGCCCTTTGCTCAGTCTCGAAGCTAAACATACTGCTACCTTCATTGTACCATAGGAATAAACGGAGTAAGGTCAATGACTTTAATCACTCAATGCCATCCACAAAGCATAGCCAAAATATTTATGTCTCTCCCTGAACTCACATTGACAAAGACAGTATTTAAGAAAGGAAATGGATATTGTTGGCTATTTTTTCAATCTGGCACTCAAATTCCCTTCTGGTTGTTAAACACATTAATCGTGCACTAAACTAATTTCAATCTAATTTCATTTTCTAATATTGTAATCCTGTCTAATAACGGGGCGAGCAGGTGTAGAATGCCAGCAGCTCTCTGGTATTTTTCATGAGCTGACTTCTTAACACTTATATGGCATTGATCGGGAATCAATACCGAAGATTAGACATCCTACAGTGAATCTGGAGCGGAGCAACAAACTCAGGAAAAGCTGGTGATGAAACTTCAATTGATCCCAGTGATATGGACAATTTTCAAATCCCTCAGCATCAATTTGAAGGAGTATGAAAAAGCATTGGGAACTGACGGTCTTCTGGTGCAGTGCCAGTACCTCTACCTATGGGTTAGAAGGCGTGGGTTTAAGTCTGAATACGTTGATTAAAAATAATTTGAGAGTTTTTGTTTCATTGAGGAGGCCTTCAGCAAACTGTGCAGAATGCATTCCAAAGATGTGCAGGCTAGGCAGATTAGCCATGGGAAATGCAGGGTTATGAGGATGGGATTGGATGAGGTCTAGGTGGATGCTCTTTGGAGGGTCAGTCCAGACTCAATGGGCTGAATGACCTCTTTCTGCATTGTAGAGTTCCTATGAGTCTATGAAATGACAAAGACTAGGCCGTAAAACACAAGAGCTTGGGAGGTGATTACTGGAACCAAAAGGGATAATGTGGCCACACCTTCAAAGAAGTGAAGCAGTCTGAGAAATACACCAAGAGCAAGGAATGGTGATGGCTGGGGAATCTTTTCCCTGTTTTTGTTATCCATGTTCAATGGGGAGAAGAGCTATTTCAGTGGCTCAGTGGTTAGCACTGCCTTATGGTTCTAGTAACCTAAATTCAATTCCAGTCTTGGGTGACAGACTGTGTGCAGTTTGCATGTCCTTCCTGCATCTGTGTGGGTTTCCTTCGGGTGCTGTAGTTTCCTACCTCAGTCCAAAGATGTGCAGGTTAGGTTGATTGACCATGGGAAATGCAGGGATAGCGTAGGGAGTGAATTTGGGTGGGAAGCACTTTGG
>NW_025149559.1:0-1352 GCF_004010195.1 Chiloscyllium plagiosum | reverse complement strand
CTAACCAATTTTCTATCTTTGCTGATATACTACCCCAATCCACTGAGCCCGAGTTGAATGTAACAAATTATTGCAAGACACCTTAGTAAAGATGGTAAAAACAAGGACTGCAGATGCTGGAAACCAGAGTCTAGATTAGAGTGGTGCTGGAAAAGCACAGCAGGTCAGACTCGGACGCTGCCAGAACTACTGCGCTTTTCCAGCACCACTCTAATCTAGACCTTAGTAAATATCATCAGTGTACATTACATCCACTTGTTCTCTGTAATCTTAAATTAAGTAATAAAACTGGAGTAAGATATGAATCTCATTAATAATTATTTTGAAACTACTGACTTGTCAGTAAACACCCCTCTGGTTCATTAATGCCCTTTAGAGAAGGAAGTCAGCTGTCTGGTCTACATGTGACCCCAGAACCACAGAAATGGGGTTGACTTTTAAGCCAACCATTGCAAAAGCTTAACAACCCAGTTGTGGTGACTCACCACCAAGTGCTCAAAGGGTAAAAAAGACTGGCAAATAATTACTAGTGATGCTTGTCTCTCAAAAGGAAATTTTACAAATGTACCAAGCCATTCAGATCCGAGAAAATCTCTAACAGATTTGTAAACCATGTGATTTTCCTTTCACAAAGCAATGCTCATTCTGTTTCACCTTAATACAAATTTTTATGTGTCCTGTTATCACTTCCTTCATTATATGAAGCAACTTTCCCAACAACTCATATCAGGTGAATTGACGTGTCATTTCATTCCATGCCTACTCTCTCACTCCTTTCTTGAGCTGCAGAGGTGCATTAATGGGTGGCATGGTGGCTCAGTGGTTAGTACTGCTGCCTCACCGCACCAGGGTCCTGGGTTCAATTCCCGCCTGTCTGTGTGGAGTTTGCACATTCTCCCTGTGTCTGCGTGGGTTTGCTCCGGTTTCCTCCCACAATTCAAAGATGTGCAGGTCAGGTGAATTGGCCATGCTAAATTGCCCACAGTGTTGGGTGTGTTAGTGAGGGGTAAATATAGGGTAGGGGAACCCGACAAGTCCACACCAACCCTCCGAAGAGTAACCCACCCAGACCCATTTCCCCCTGACTAATGTACCGAACACTATGGGCAATTTAGCACAGCTAATTCACGTGACCTGCTCATCTTTGGTCTGTGGGAGGAAATCAGAGCACACAGAGGAAGCCGATGCAGACACTGGGAGAACTTGCAAACTCCACACAGACAGTCACCCACGGCTGGAATTGAATTTGGGATCCTGGTGCTGTGAGGCAGCAGGGCTAACCACTGAGTCACCATGTCACCCATAGTCCTCTTGCTTGAAGAGGGATGTAATTTCAGTGGAGACAGTTCAGA
>NW_025149558.1:0-1352 GCF_004010195.1 Chiloscyllium plagiosum | reverse complement strand
GCGGTTTTCCAACAACACATTTTAAAGCTCTGAACTCCAGCATCTGCAGTCCTCACTTTCTCCAAGGAGTAAAGAAGACACAGGAAGATCCGGAGACAAGAATTTTGAACCGGGCCACCTGTGCAAGGAAAGCAAACACTTTTCCTACGATAGCAAATGCACGATAGCTGCACTCTTAAACACAATGGCCATCGGTGCTGTACACATATGCGTGTGTGACTCAGTATGTTTTACTAAATTCAATGGTACTTATTAGAGATGCACAAAAGGCAGTTTCTGCACATATTAATAAAAAGCAACCGGCAAGCTCCCACGCCCGCCCACACAAGATGTCAAAGAGGTGCGAACTAAAAGTGAATGTTCTTTGGTCTCAATGTAAAAAGCTCTCGCAGCTGTGTCACATTCACGTCACTTGTTGCTGAATGAATCAGAAAAAAGGAGTATCACCAGATCAGTATCTGTCTCGCTTTGTTATTCCGCTTCCCAACACCCGGAAGCCTTTTACATTTTCCTGCTCTTTTGTGACTAAATGGAAAGAGACTGGATACAATGTCATTAATAGCCTGTCTGTCATTTCCCCAGCTTCTCTTTCAAACTGGCTTAGGTATGAGGGTACGCATTAATATTAGTCACTCCATGACAGCGCACGTCAAAGGTTCATCTGATATTTTGACAATCTTTTATTCCTGTTGCTGACTGATTGAAGTCGCTAACATGCAGACTACTCCAAAACATGACTCAACACTTCCAGTGATGATTGTCGAACGTTGAAAAGCCGCAGACAGCATCCAGATGAGACCTTTCAGAGACTACTTCGGGATAAATTTGAGGGAGAGTCTACATTAGGATTCTGCAGTGCACTGTGACACCAGCAATTCAGCCTCTCCCTTGAATTGAAACAGCCGCCTGTGCAAGGTAAGCAAACACAGTACAGCTTTTATGGAAGGATCAGAGCACGGGAACTACTCTCTTTAAGGGAATGGCTGTGGGTGGTATACACATCTGCGCATATTCAGAACCAGTTTGGAGATAACAATGTTTCACACAGTAATTAATTGGAATTGCATTCCTTTTCAACTCTACAGCAGGTATGGGCGAGCAAATTCAAAGCTAGGGTTGCTGATGAGCGAAACAAGGAAGAAAACTCCGTTCATATCAAACTAAAGAACTGCCGTCGGAAAAAAGGCTGTTGCTGCCCGTTTCAAACAGGGAACGTTCGCGGGTGAGGCAAAAGTAATGCCCACTACACTACAGAAACAAGCTCCGCTACCAGTTGTTACTCAGAGCACTGAAATTTGCAGCTGTTGAACGCTTCACGTTCTGTTTCCAGTAGCTCGTTGTTGTCCAACGTA
>NW_025149557.1:0-1352 GCF_004010195.1 Chiloscyllium plagiosum | reverse complement strand
TCCTTAAAAAAGGAAAGGATCCAGAAGATTATATGTCATACAGACCAATATCCTTGCTAAATGTAGATTTTAAAATCCTTTCTAAAACGTTAGCATTGAGACTAGAAAGGGTACTGCCACATATCATAAAGGAGGATCAGACGGGGTTTATTAAGGGCCGTAGATCATCCAATAATATTAGATGGGTTTTGAATATGATTCAAGCCTGCCATCAGGGAAAGATACCAGGAGTAGTAGTTTCATTTGACGCGGAAAAGGCATTTGATAGGGTTGAATGGTCATGTTTGTTTTACACATTGGAAAGGTTTGGCATTGGAAAGGTGTTTACCAAATGGGTCTCAACATTGTATAGTGATCCCAAAGCAGTTGTGGTTACCAATGGATAATGTTCGGATAGCTTCAGTGTGGGTAGGGGCTGCCGTCAGGGATGTCCTCTCTCGCCATTGTTATTTACGCTAATAATTGAACCACTAGCAGAAGCTATACGGGCTGATCCTAATATAACGGCCCCGAGGATTGGTACAGGTAAACATAAAATTACCCTTTATGCAGATGATGTTCTTCTATTCCTCAGTAATCCTCTGATGTCCGTACCTCGCTTAATCCAAGTTATTAATACATTTAGCGCATTCTCAGGCTATAAAATTAATTTCTCAAAATCGGAGGCTATGCCAATGGGTGGCCTTGCTATGATACCCCACTTAGTGGATGAATCCCATTTTCCCTTTCGTTGGTCCCTGGAGGGTTTCTTATATTTAGGCATTTTTATTACCCCAGTATTTGGTCAGGTTTACAAGGCTAACTTTGTGCATTTACTGGAAAGGATAAGGCAGGACCTCCAGCGATGGGGAGACCTTCCAATTTCCTGGCTGGGTAGAATAGCACTAATTAAAATGAATGTCCTGCCCCGTCTCCTATATCCTATGAGAATGCTTCCGGTGATGCTGCCAAGGCTGGCACTACGTAAATTATATGGCTGGTTGGGTTCCTTTATCTGGAATCATAGACGGCCCCTCATTAAGCTGAAGAAGCTACAGCTTCCACAGGCAAGGGGAGGATTGGACTTCCCAGATTTTAGGAAATATCAGTTAAGTTCCTTATTAAGTTACATAGCTGATTGGGTCTTGTTTGATCCACAATCAATCTGGCTGGACATCGAAGCTTCTCAAGTAAAATGTCCACTTATTAACCTTTTATTTTCAGACAAGAAGAAAATTATTACAGATCACTGTAAAAACCCTATAATACTAAATACAATTAAAGCTTGGAATATAATGCGGCAAAATGAGGGCAACTCACATTAAACATCCCCCTATGCGCCAATAGTGGGAGCATGGGGATTCCAACCGGGG
>NW_025149556.1:0-1352 GCF_004010195.1 Chiloscyllium plagiosum | reverse complement strand
TCATGAACACGTCCAGCTGGATAATATGGAATAAAAAATGTTCATGAATTTGAAAGGTATGGCATTTACAATGTGAAACATTGTAAATGGACTTGATCTTCTAGAAGATTGCAAACAAAAGTTACTTCCAAATGAGAAGGAACTGAATTGTCGCTAGGAGACATAATGCCTGCTCGGAGACTGTTACGTCATTGCTGTTGTGAAACAAAGTCCTGCGGTGTCTCCAGTCGTTGTTATTTGGTTTACTGGCGAATGGAAAAATCGTTCCAATGAATTTCGATGTCATATGTCATTGAATTTCCCCAATTTCCTTCATTTCCACCCTGGAGACGTTGGAAGGGAAAGGTAATCCAATCGAAACTGTGATTGGTGAAATTCACTTTTTATGGCCCATTCTTATTCTGTCCTTTCTTTCTCTCTTTTCAGCATTGTCTTGGAAGTGGTGGTGCACTAAGGCTGCAGCATGTATGAAAGAGTAGTTTGGAATTGCCCTGTGGTTAGTTGTGAGATTATTTTATGACTCATGCCCTCGGACTGTCTCACATTTAGTATTCATGCATCTCTGTGTCTGAAAATGCATTTGGTTTGCCAGTTTTGTTTGTTGTCCGTGTTAAATGCGTTGGGTTTTGCGATTTGCTCAATATATTACGAGTTAACAGGGTTTCTGAGCTGATGCCTGCTCAGTTTTGTGCATTTTCCCTGTAGTCCGGTGTGTTTCATGTTCCCGATAAACGTGGAAGATGTCCTGTTTCGAGCAATGGGTGAAATCATTTAGCATTCATGCATCTCAGTGTCTGAAAATGCATGAGGCATGCCAGTTCTGTTTGTGTTCCGTGTTAAATGCTTTCTGTTTTGCGATTCGCTCAATACATTTCGATTTAACAGGGTTTCTGAGGTAACTTCCAGCAGCAAAAATCCTCAGCTGAGGATCTGGGAAAATTTCACAGAGTATGGTCAGTCGGAGCTAAAGTAAGGAAGTCGTTCGTTTCTGCAGTGTTTCACAATACTACCTTTCCCATGCCTCAGCTCCTTTGTCAATTTCAGCCCATTCACCTTAACTCGATACTCTCGAGTTTTCAACTCACACCAACTTGGATAAAGCACGTAAATACTCAGTTTACAACCCTTCCATAAGGTCATGTCGCAGCTTTTACGCTGTAGGGAAAGTCTATTCCACCAGCCTATTCCATCTTGCCCCACGGTACAAACATCGACGACATCTTTGTCTATATTTTGTCATCAATTTAACGTGTCTTTTTTTTTACGTTTTCAAGATGTCAATTACGCTCGAAAATAACGAGCTATTGGAAACAGAAAGATGAAACGTAGAACGGCTTCAATTTCAGTGCTGG
>NW_025149555.1:0-1352 GCF_004010195.1 Chiloscyllium plagiosum | reverse complement strand
TCAGATAAATGCGAGGTGCTGTATTTTGCAAAAAGCAAATCTTTGCTGGACTTATACACGTAATGGTAAGGTCTGACAAAGTGTTGCTGAATATAGTAAAAATTGGAGTGCAGGTTCATGGCTCCTTGAAAGCAGAGTCACAGGTCGGTAGGATAGTGAAGAATGCATTTGGTATGCTTTCTTTTATTGGTCAGAGTATTGAGTACAGGAGTTGGGAGGTCATGTTGTGGCTGTACAGGACATTGGTTAGGTCACTTTTGGAATATTGTGTACAATTTTGGTGACCTTCCTATCGGAAGGATGTTGTGAAACTTGAAAAGGTTCAGAATATATTTACAAGGATGTTTCCAGGATTGGAGGGGTTGAGCTATAGGGAGAGGCTGAATACGCTGGGGCTGTTTTTCCCTGGAGTGTCAGAGGCTGAGGGGTGACCTTATTGTGGTTTATAAAATCATGAGGGGCATGGAGAGGGTAAAGAGACAAAGTCTTTATCCTTTGGTGTGGTAGTCCAGAACTGGAGGGCATAGGTTTATGTTTAGAGGGGAAAGATATAAAAAAGACTTAAGGAGCATTATTCCCCCGCAGAGGGTGCTACGTGTATGGAATGAGCTGTCAGAGGAGTGGTGGAGGCTGAAACAAAGGCATCTGATGGGTATATGAATCGGAAGGGTTTGCAAGAATATGGGCCAGGTGCTGGTGGGTGGGACTAGATTGGGTTGGAATATCTGGTTGGACAGAAGGGTCTGTTTCCATGCTGTACATCTCTATGATTCGAAGAGGGGCTGAATGGTCCAATCAAAAATGATCTGTGGTTCAAATCCTAACATTCTTCAGTTTCTGTAATCCATTCTTGGTTCCATCTTGCAGGCTCTATGAATCCCGCTCCCTCTACACTCCTACAGAACCCACGTCCCTTCCCATGTTTGCACCATCCTCCAGGTTCTGCAGCCCTTCCAACCTCTGTAACATGGCCCGGACTCGACAACTCTTCCTTCCTCTGCAGTGTTCCCCAGAAGGGCATTTACAGAGTTAGGGAGGGATATTGGGACTGGAGGATTTTTGCAGGTATTAGGAATATAGGGACTTGAGGAGGTTTCACAGTTTATGAGTGTTGCAGAGACTGGAGGAAGTTACAAAGATAGGGATGGTTTCACATTGGAGGATTCTGAAGGAAAAAAAAGTTTACATGGTTAAAGGCAGGATACTTAGCAGTGTGCACGAATAGAGGGTTCTTGTGTCCCTGAAGTTACCAAACCAAGTTGAGAGGGTATTAAGAAGGCATATGATGCGTTGGCTTTCATTAGCGGGGGATTGAATTCAAGAGATCCAGGATTTTGCTGCAGATCTATAGA
>NW_025149554.1:0-1352 GCF_004010195.1 Chiloscyllium plagiosum | reverse complement strand
CAAGCAACATATTAAAGATATGAAAGGTAAACAGAAAGAGATGAACGTGAACGATATCCACCTTTTGCAGCTTCCATAACTATTGTAGATAATCAGACAAAATAGGAATCGATCGTTCAGAAAAAACTGGCAGACACACATCTGGACAGAAAGTGTGGGAGATCTTCAGAAGTACTTTCCACCAACGGCTGTTGACTCTATGTCGTGTGATAATTTAAGTCGAAGAAAACCTACATGGTGAATGTTTGTTAAGCAAATTGATAGCGAAAATGGGAGAAAGGTAGAAATATGGAGATTCTCAAGGCATCAGCCATGGCACACCTGGCTCGACGGGATGAATGACCGAGACCTGTTCTCTGCTCCTGGTTCATTCTCATGCCCTTATGTCACGACCTGAGGTACACTGCGAGACGAGATTTTTTTCTCAAAATAACAGAGTTCGTTGATGCAATGCAGTTTGCAATAAATGCTACTTCTCGCAAATTGCATGGGCAATAAAGAAATTGAATATCATTAATCGTTGAATAACATGTGACAGGCTTTTGTCGAGAAATAATTAATTAATTCATTTCAATTCAATGCAGTTTGAAGTGTTGCCTTGACAAAAACATGTTATTTGCTTTCCATGTGGGCGATTCAGTAATAAACATGTCATTAAACGTCATAAATAATGTATTGCATGAATGTTTGTTGCAAATTCCGAGCTAACACTTTGACTTATTTCCAAGTCTTGCTGCATAAATGCATGGACTTTTCATGACTTGAGGCGAAATGTTTTTCTCTGTAGTCATTTCCATTGTCCATACTTAAGAAACTTGAAGCGTGAATAAAGTTTCATCTGCGTCTGTGGTGTTTCATCATATATCAGAAGACGTCACGTGGATTGCCGTCAATGACATTATGCAGCTTTAATTATTGAAGTCCAAAAGAGAAACTACCATGTTATTTGGTTGGCTCAATGGAATTTTTGCTCTGCTGTGTCTCAATTAAGTGTGGCATTGTATTCAATCCGATCTCTGTTGAAGCTAAAGTTCAAGTTAGTTAACTCACTCTGCATTATTCAGATTCTGTATGGAACTGTAATAATGTCAAGGCTAATTATAGCAACTGCTATCTGGAAGTGTGCAACAAATACTAAACTATCTTCACATCTATAAGATTACCACAAATTTTAGACACGTTATATTTCTGTTTTTTGCATGTACAATGAAACAGTCATTTCTTTTACTTTTCAAAATTTATGTTGTCCTTTGAAAAATGAGAAGGTCATAATGGGAGATTTGCCGAAGATTCTGCATTAATAATGGAAGGAGAACACGAATTTCCCCCAGTTTATATTTTCTTTTCTATTC
>NW_025149553.1:0-1352 GCF_004010195.1 Chiloscyllium plagiosum | reverse complement strand
TGGGCCTGAACCTGACTCTTAGTGGTGGACCTGGACCAGACTCATGGCGTTCGGCCTGAACCAGACCTATGGTGGTGGGCCTGAACCAGACCCATACTGATGGGCCTGAACCAGACTCATGGTGGTGGGCCTGAACCAGACTCATTGTGGTAGGACTCTCCCAGACCCATGGTGGTTGGCCTGAACCAGATTCACGGTGGTGGACCTGAACCAGACCCATGGTTGTGGGCCTGAACCAGACTCATGGTGCTGAGCCTGATTCAGACTCAGAACGATGGGCCTGAACCAGACTCATGGTGGTGGGCCTGAACCAGACTCATGGTGGTAGTCCTGTACCAGACGCATGGTGGTGGGCCTGAACCAGATTCACGGTGGTGGACCTGAATCAGACCCATGGTGGTGGGCCTGAACCGGACTCATGGCGATGCTCCTAAGGAAGGCCTATGGTGGTGAACCTGAACCTGTCTCTTACTGGTGGACCTGAACCAGACTAATGGCGGCGGCCTGAACCAGACCTATGGTGGTGGGACTGAACCAGATTCATAGTGATGGGCCTGAACCAGACCCATGGAGGTGGGCCTGAACCAGACTCATGGTGCTTGGCCTGAACCTGACTCCTGGCGATGGTCCTGAACCAGACACATGGAGGTGGGCCTGAACCTGACTCTTAGTGGTGAACCTGAACCAGACTCATGGCGGTCGGCCTGAACCAGACCTATGGTGGTGGGCCTGAACCTGATTCATAGTGATGGGCCTGAACCAGACCCATGGAGGTGGGCCTGAACCAGACTCATGTTGCTGGGCCTGAACCTGACTCCTGGCGATGGTCCTGAACCAGACACATGGAGGTGGGCCTGAACTAGACTCATGGAGGTGGGCTTGAACCAGACTCATGGTGGTGTGCCTGAACGAGACTCATAGCGATGGGCCTCATGGTGGTCGGCCTCTCCCAGACCAATGGTGGTGGGCCTGAACCATGTTGGCGGTGGTGAACCTGACCCAGACTCATGGCGGTGGGCCTGAACCAGGCTGATGGTGATGCACCTAAAGAAGACCCATGGTGGTGGGCCTGAACCTGACTCTTAGTGGTGGACCTGAACCAGACACATGGCGGTAGGCCTGAACCAGACCATGGTTGAGAGCCTGAACCAGATTCATACTGATGGGCATGAACCAGACCCATGGAGGTGGGCCTGAACCAGACTCATTGTGCTGGGCCTGAACCAGACCCATGGTGGTGGGCCTGAACCAGACTCATGGCGATGCACCTAAAGAAGACCCATGGTGGTGGGCCTGAACCTGACTCTTAGTGGTGGACTTGGACCAGACTCATGGCGTTCGGCCTGAACCAG
>NW_025149552.1:0-1352 GCF_004010195.1 Chiloscyllium plagiosum | reverse complement strand
GGGATCTCTGAAGCCTTTCCCCGTCACAAAATGATCTATGCCTCTAATCATGCCATTACTTCATGACCTCACTCTTTTCCACAGTGTTCTAACTGCAACAATTTTTTATCCAAGGATTCAGCAAGTCCCTGTCATTCTGCAGCCTGCCCACTTCCTCAAAACCATCTGTCCTTCCACCTGTTGTTGTGTATTCGGCAAAATATCAACAAAACTCTCAGGTCCTTTGACACAATCAGTCACTCATAACGGGAATAGTTGTGGTGCCAAAACTGACTTTTGCTGAACCCCACACGTCACGCGCTGCCACCCTGGAAAAGACCCTTTCACCCAACTGTTTTCAGCCAGTCAGCCAAAACTCAAGCCATGCCAGTACTTTGCCCCTGACACCATAGACCCTTATTTCGCAGCTTCCGATACTGCACCTTGACAAATACCAGCTGCGAATTCAAGCTGATCACATTCACAGAATATGCTGTTTCTCACTTGCTCATTACCTCCTCAGGGAATTCTATTACATTTGCCGTAAGAACCTGTGTTGATGCTTCAAGTAATACGGAATCCCATCCTTATATTGACCTCTCGTACGGTATTGAATACAAAATTGTTTTGTTTGACATTTATCTAAAATATTAAAACTTTGCTTTCAGTCCTGAATGTCACGAACAACAAAGTCCAATCGCAGTTGAACTCTGCGCTCTGAGCACGCTCAGCAGGCTCGATGAGTGAGTGAATTCCTTCCCCCAGTGGATCTCTCTGCGGTCTCAGCAGGGTCGATGCGTGAGCTAACTGTTTTTCTCCAATGAAGCATGTAAATACGTTCTGCCCACTGCAAACCCGCTGGTGTACTGAGAGTTGAGATGATCGTCCAACCGAGTCCCACAATGAAAACAATTGAAGTGTCTCCCAACTTGTGAAAATGTCGATGGAACATCAGTCCTGCAGAGACTGGAGAGCACATCCCATCACACACCGGATATTTGATAGTCTCTCCACAATGTGAAGACGTTCATGATTAAACGATCCCAAGGAACTTGTATAGTGATTACCACAATCTCAGCATTTAAAGGGTCTCTTCTTTGTGAATACGTTGATGCCATGTCAGTCCCCAGGAACATTTGCAACACTTGTCACCGTCTGGGCGTTGAAAAGACCTGTTAGTAATGTTGATGGGACTTCACATCGATCGGACATTTGCAGCACGTCCCACAGTTGTGGAATTGAAGATGTCTGTCCTCTGGATGAGCACATGGATCGGACGCCAGGTCCCCAGAAGTTCTAATGGACTTTCATCCGTGTGAGCACATTTCCCATGCATCAAATACACAGAGGTATGATAATATTTTCCAAAGTCT
>NW_025149551.1:0-1352 GCF_004010195.1 Chiloscyllium plagiosum | reverse complement strand
TTTCAGAATTTAGACAGACGAAGTTTGTGAAAAATAACACTGCCTCCTGACTATTTATGTTATTAATACGTTTAGCAATTGTACTCCGTGCTTCCTCGCTGCCAAGTGTGGAAACCTTACGCATATCGTAGCTCATCAAATTCGAATATTTGTCCAGTTTCTGAAATTGCATACTTAGTGGCGAATAGAGGAAAATGCACACGAAGAGATTGACTTACCACATTGGATATTTTTTCATGTATCACATGTGAAGAATGCAATCGTCTTATCCAGTAACTCATTCCAGACCAGTTGGAAATTTACTCTAGCTCATCTGAACGCCTGGGATTAGACAAAGAACACTGAATAAATACCATATTCCTTCCTGACGACATGCATAGTTTCTACGATATTTAAGCAACTGTCTAATGATAGAGAATATGCGGATGGAATTCAACATCAATACCTTTGCGAGAGACGTAGGTTAAAAAAAACAAAACGTATTTTGCTTGTGACAATGCTGGTACTTTATAAATGATATTCTGTCTTTTTATATGAAGGGGTCATAAAGGCATAGCTGCCGCAGTGTCGATTTTAATAATGATTTGGAGGTATCGTTGTTGGACTAACACACCAGGTTATAGTCCAACAGTTTTATTTTCATGCATTACTTTTCCGTTTAAAGCTGGAAAAGGAATGGCCAGTGCTCTCAGTTCATGCCCTTTTTTTCGACTTTATTTTAGCTGCAGCAGACACAAGTTGGTGGAGTGCAGGGAAGTCGCCAGCTTCTTTAAAACACTTTTCTGAATTTATATTGAAGGTTATGTCTTTGAAGTTGTTTCCTTTCGTCTGTAAATGTCTGTGTTTGATTTGTTTTTGCCATGGATATATTCATGTGCACTTACAGTATTGGAACAGTTAATTACTAATAGCTATTGGAGCGGATTGGTGCAGTATGTCAACAGTTCCGTTATTCAAAATTACGTTTTCATTCGTTGAGGCTACAACTGTTGTCCTGAAATTACTGTTTTTTTTTCCTGAAAGTCCAGTGCTTTGATGACTTGTATCAGATGGGGAACACTCACTTCACATCAACCTTTATACAAAAAAGAGTCAGAGTCACCTTCTGAAAATACTTTGAGAGGGTCAAGCCTGTACCATTGCATTTTGTTGGGATGTTTTGATCATTCAAGTTTGGTTTTAGATCCGCATCGGAAGCTATTGCACAAAAAAATAAGAGGCATGGGATCGAGCGTGATTTGGTGTGGGGATCAGAAATCAGCCAGCTGACAGAAGACAGAGGGTTGTGGTTGATGGGAAATGTATATCCTGAGTACAGATACCAGTAGTGTAATGAAAGTATCTGTTTCGGC
>NW_025149550.1:0-1352 GCF_004010195.1 Chiloscyllium plagiosum | reverse complement strand
CAGAGAGAAATGGAACAAAGAGAGAGAAGGAACGCAGAGAGAAAAGGAAGACAGAGAGAGATGGAACACAGAGAGAAAAGGAACACAGAGAGAGTAGGAACACAGAGAGAAGGAATACAGAGAGAAAAGGAAGACAGAGAGAGAAGGAACACAGAGACAGAAGGATAACAGAGAGAAAAGGAACACCGAGAGAGAAAAGGAACACAGAGAGAGAAAGAACACAGAGAGAAAAGGAACACAGTGAGAAAAGGAACGCAGAGAAGAAAGGAACACAGAGAGAGAAGGAACACAGGGAGAGAAGGAACACAGAGGGAAAAGGAACACAGAGAGAAAAGGAACACAGAGAGAGAAATGGAACACAGAGAGAGAAGAATCACAGAGAGAAAAGGAACACAGAGAGAGAAGGAACACAGAGAGATAAGGAACACAGAGAGAAAAGGAAAACAGAGAGAGATGGAACATATAGAGAAAAGGAACACAGAGAGAGAAGGAACACAGAGAGAAAAGGAACACAGAGGAAAGGAACACAGATAGAAAAGGAACACAGAGAGAGAAGAAACACAGAGAGAGAAGGAATACAGAGAGAAAAGGAACACAGGGAGAGAAGGAACACAGAGAGAGAACGAACACAAAGGGAAAAGGAACACAGTGAGAAAAGGAACACAGTGAGAAAAGGAACACAGGGAGGAAAGGAACACAGAGAGAGAAGGAACACACGGAGAAATGGAACACAGAGAGAAAAGGAACACAGATAAAGAAGGTACACAAAGGGAAAAGGAACACAAAGGGAAAAGGAACACAGAGAGAAAATGAGCACAGAGAGAGAGGATCTCTGAGAGAAAAGGAACACAGAGAGAAAAGGAACACAGTTAGAAAAGGAACACAGAGAAGAAAGGAACACGGAGAGAGAAGGAACACAGAGAAAGAAGGAACACAGAGAAAATGAACACAGAGAGAAAAGGAACACAGTGAGTAAAGTAACACAGAGAGGAAAAGAACACAGAGAGAGAAGGAACACAGTTAGAAAAGGAACATAGAGAGTAAAGGAACACATAGAGGAAAGTAACACAGAGAGGAAAGGAACACAGTGAGAAAAGGAACACAGAGAAGAAAGGAACACAGAGAGAGAAGGAACACACAGAGAGTAGGAACACAGAGAGAAGGAACACAGAGGGAAAAGGAACACAGAGAGAGAAAAGGAACACAGAGAGAGAAAGAACACAGAGAGAAAAGGAACACAGGGAGAAAAGGAACACAGAGAAGAAAGGAACACAGAGAGAGAAGGAACACAGGGAGAGAAGGAACGCAGAGGGAAAAGGAACACAGAGTGAAAAGGAACACAGAGAGAGAAA
>NW_025149549.1:0-1352 GCF_004010195.1 Chiloscyllium plagiosum | reverse complement strand
AAAATTGGAGGTGTAGTGGACAGCGAAGAATGTCTTGACCAGATGGGCCAATGGGCTGAGAAGTGGCAGATGGAGTTTAATTCAGATAAATGCAACGTGCTGCATTTTGGGAAAGCAAATCTTAGCATGACTTATACACTTAATGGCAAGGTCCTGGGGAGTGTTGCTGAAAAAAGGGACTTTGGAGTACAGGTTCATAGCTCCTTGAAAGTGTCATAGGTAGATAGGATAGTGAAGAAGGCATTTGGTATGCTTTCCTTTATTGGTCAGAGTATTGAGTACAGGAGTTGGGAGGTCATGTTGTGGCTGTACAGGACATTGGTTAAGCCACTGTTGGAATATTGCGTGCAATTCTGGTCTCCTTCCTATCGGAAAGATGTTGTGAAACTTGAAAGGGTTCAGAAAAGATTTACAAGGATGTTGCCGGAGTTGGAGGATTTGAGCAATAGGGAGAGGCTGAACAGGCTGGCGCTGTTTTCCCTGGAGCATCTGAGGCTAAGGGGTGACCTTTATAGAGGTTTACAAAATTTAGGGGCCTAGATAGGATAAATAGACAATGTCTTTTCCCTGGGGTCCGGGAGTCCAGAACTAGAGGGCATAGGTTTAGAGTGAGGGGAAAGATATAAAAGAGACCTACGGGGTAACTTTTTCTCGCAGAGGGTGGTACGTGTTTGGAATGAGCTGCCAGAGGATGTGGTGGAGGCTGGTACAATTGTAACATTTAAGAGGCATTTGGATGGGTATATGAATAGGAAGGGTTTGGAGGGATATGGGCTGGGCGCTGGCAGGTGGGACTAGATTGGGTTGGGATATCTGGTCAGCATGGACAGGTTGGACTGAAGGGTCTGTTTCCATGCTGTACATCTCTGACTCTATAACTGTATGACTCACAAACTTGATTGAGTTTTTTTGAAGAAGTAGCAAAGAGTATTGATGAGGGCAGAGCAGTAGACGCGGGCTTCAGTAAGGTGTTGGACAAGGTTTCTCATGGGAGACTGGTTAGCAAGGTTAGAGCTAATAGAATACGGGGAGAACTGGCCATTCATATACGGAACTGGCTTGAGGGTAGAGGACAGAAGGTGGTGTTGGAGGGTTGTTTTTCAGACTGGAGGCCTGCGACCAGTGGAGTACCACAAAGATCAGTGCTGGGTCCTCTACTTTTTGTCACTTACATAAATGGTTTGGATTGGAACATAGGAAGTATATAGTTAGTACGTTTGCAGATAACACCAAAATTGGAGGTCTAGTGGACAGTGAAGAAGATTATCTCAGAGTACGACAGCGTTTCGATCAGATGGTCCAGTGGGCTGAGGAGTGGCAGATGGAATTTAATTTGGATAAATGCGAGGTGC
>NW_025149548.1:0-1352 GCF_004010195.1 Chiloscyllium plagiosum | reverse complement strand
ATCTTCTTTACACACTGTCCAGTTTAATAATACCCTTCCTGTAATAGGATGACTGGAACTGTACACAGAAGTGGCCTCACTAATGTCCTGTACGGCCATAACATGACGCCCCAATTCCTTTACCCAATGCTCTGACCAATGAAAGCAAGCATGCTAAAAGTCTTCTTCTTCAACCTGTCTAACTGTGATGCTACTTTCAAGTAACTATGACAGCCAGGATTTATCCAATCACATTCCATTTGATCTTGGGAAAGTGAGAGGTCAGGGGAGAATGGCGATTATCAGTAAAAGTTAACTGTCACAAGCTCAATAGCTTACTGAGAGTGTTCTTTCCAAAATGGCAGTAACTGCTTGTCTTGTGTATTATTGGAAATTCATGGGATGATGTTGGTGAACTAACTGTACAGAGGCTGGTGTACCATCACCAAGTCAACCTTTACTTACATGTGCACAGGACATGGACTCTGACCAGCTCGCTCAGAGCCAGCCCCCGAGAGTGAGGAGACTCTCTGAGACTGCTGTTTAGATCTGTCAGCCAGGGCTCCTTGATTGGCCCAGGTTAACAGCCCCAATGAGATTTCTAATGAGATCTGCCTGGCCAGCCACCTTCCAATCAAGGTAGGTGGAATACTGACTCATATTTTATTTGAGGACATTGGGCGAGAATATATTTCCTTGTTTCACCTTGGGTGCTTATGCCAAATTGTACCTGTGTCCATGAGTTATTACAATTTTCTCCTCATAATATGAAACATGATTTTCAACAATTCTGTTGAATCTCCTCTCAATCTGCTCTGGGTGGAGAGCAATCTCACCATCTCACTCCATGGAACTAACATTTCTCTTCCCCACATCATCTCAGTAAATCCCTATTTTATCTTGAGGGGCTGGATGTCATTCCTAAAGAGTGGTACCCAAAATTGAACATAACATTCTAGGTGAGACTGAGCAACTGTTTTAGAAAGGTTTAAATTAAATTCCCGGCGATATTTCAGAATCGGAAATGTTTTCATGACTGTAATTTGTTCTGTAAACATCAAAAATTGCAATCCCGCAGCGCTCCGTTCCAGTATCAATTTCCAAATTCTATAATTTATTTTGTTGTTTCTTCTTATACTTCCTTTCAAAATGCATCACTTCACAATTCTCAGCTGTAAATCCCTTTGTGTTCTGTCCCTGTCCAATTCCCCAATCTGTTTCTGAAGTCTATTATCGTCCTTGTTACTGTTTGTTACATTTAGTAGCACTTCACTCTGTGAGAGCGGTTATCTTTGACAATGGTATCAGCTTTGACAATAGTTGAAGTTTTGAGAGTAGTGATATCTGAGAAAACTATATCATTGTTGGGAACT
>NW_025149547.1:0-1352 GCF_004010195.1 Chiloscyllium plagiosum | reverse complement strand
CAGGCATCAGTAAATGGAAGAATTAGTACAGGAATATGAGGAAATGGGAGATTTGGTGGAAGCAACATTTGGCAGATCTGTTGCACAGTGCCATTACATTAGAAAATTGGTGGGAGTGCTAATATATTGGAAAATTGGAGCAGGGCATGTCTAAATTGGGGAATACGGGCAGGGAATCAATAAAAAGAAGAAATGTCGCAAGTATTGGTAAATTGGAGATTCAGGTCACTGCATCACTGAATGAAAAACAAATCAGCAGGGCATCGGAACGTTGAAGCTGTGTGTCAGGGAACAACTAAACGGAAGGAATTGATGCAGGGCAACAATAACTGGAGAATTTATGCAGGTGCCTTTAAATTCTAAGTGGGAGACTGGGGCATTATAACACTCAATGGGAGAGTTTTTGCAATTCCCGGATTTGTATGGGATTGGTAAATGGGAGAGTTGGTGCAGGGAAGCGGACCCTAAATGAGCCTTAGAGATGTACAGCTGCTGTATCTCCCACAACAGTGACTACACCGCACAAGGACTTCAGTTGCTATGAAGCACATTCAGAAATCCTGAATGTGTGAAAATACATTTATAAATACCTTAGCAATGAATAAAAGACCCAAGAACAGGGCAGGAAATGGATATCGATCGGTCACATCCCACCGGAGAGAAATCAGTGGGTAAAAACGGTGTTTTTGATGTGGTTAATACCTGACCAATTAAACACCAGTTCAATTAAAGAGATAATTCACATCCAATGAAGTAAACTATTGTTGACTGAATAAACACAGTCCACAGCACTGCCCTTTGATATGTAGGGCAGTGCTTGTCACTGGCCACCCGGGTGTTTTCCTATCTTCCTGGTGGTGGAAATTGAATAAAGATTGGTGCACTTTGTGTCTTTCACTGTGTCTCACACCTGCACACACACACCATGGGTGCTGGGGACAAAATAAGCACTAAAAAAAAAATAAAATAAAAAATAATAATAATAAAAAAAGATCAGGAGTGTGCGGGAGTCCTCCCCCTTTCTCTCGGGGATCTGGGGTTAAAAAAAAAAGAAAAAAAAATAAACACAGTCCAGTTCTGGAAGCAATAACAGCAGAATACGATCACGTTACCCCACGGGAATGTGTGTGTCACCATAGTCTTCCCAGACCACAGGGGCTGCTCTCTTCATTACAGAGAGAAGCGACTCATGGTGATTTGAGCAAACGGCCCAGACCTCAGGCAAGGGAAGAGTCCTTCATAGAAACCTCAAACTGGTAATGGGAATTGAACCCACGCTGTTCGCATTGCACTGCTCTGTAAACCAACAATATAGCTGACTCAGCTAAACTGATTCCCCTTAACTAGAGCGT
>NW_025149546.1:316-1352 GCF_004010195.1 Chiloscyllium plagiosum | reverse complement strand
TCGGAGAAGTCAAAAGAAAGAACACTATTAAAACCGAGAGAAAGTCGAAGAAATGTGTGAGACAGAGGAATCTCATGCCTGACACAAACATGTTTAGTATCATATTCTTTCCCTGACAAAAAGGATGGCTTCCTTTCCGAATGCTCACAATGAAAGAGATGGTTTCCAAGGAAAGTAAAAAACCCTGAAACAAATAGCCTAATCGAAAACAAAGGAAAGAATTGAGTCTCTTCCAATGGACAACTTTTATGCTTATGGCTCTCTAAAATTTGTTTATAATGGAGCTGAAAGTAGGAATTGGGGGAGCTGGGGAGTGAAAGTCAGGTGACCCATGATTACTGTCATTCTTCGTCTGCTTTCCTCATTTTTTGTATGTTTTATTTCGCATTGTGGTTACTGTGAACCACACCGCTTGTAAACCACACCGCTGGTGACTTGTTTCCCAGACAGTTCTTCAACACGACTCGTAAGAATTCAACATTCTTTTCTCCTGAATCTAGGTAATCTCTAAACACTGTGCAAATATCACCAGAACCTCGACATTTTCCACGCCTGTCTGCCTTCTTGCAATATCAATTGATTCATCACTGTGCTCCTGTTGCACAAATCAAGAACGACCCAAACTGCATCAATTGCATCTAGGCTGCGAGCGCAGATAACTGCAGCCGCTCCCCAGAGTCCTGGCAACTGAGTGATCACAGAAGTACACACTGAACAGCCAAGAAACTCAAAATAATTACATTGCCAGAGGCCGTGCCAGGAACAGCACCTGAGAAACAACAGAAACATTCTTTTGAGATACGGACCTGGTTATATTTCTCAATCAGCAATCGAGTACAGCCAGGAAACTCAAAATAATTACAGTGCCAGAGGCCGTGCCAGGAACGGCACCTGAGAAACAATAGAAACACTCTTTTGAGATACGGACCTGGTTATATTTCTCAATCAGCAATCGAGTTTACATTGGTTATATTATCTGATCCCTCACTCAAGGAACCAACAACTGCTGCAAATGGAGGAGAAAATGAGGACTTTA
>NW_025149546.1:0-243 GCF_004010195.1 Chiloscyllium plagiosum | reverse complement strand
CTTCCAGTCGCAGAATCAGCAACACTCAGTGTAATGAGTCAACCTATTGAGGACACCTGACAGTGATGTTTAGTGTCAAGTAGATCTTCATGAATGCGTGTCGTGAATTGTCTGTCCTGTATAATGTTCCCTGCTATCACTACGTGCAACATTGTTTGACCATATTTGTATTGTACATGATGGGTATTGGGTCCAATGCTCTGGTGAGTTGTTGTATAAATGTGGCTTTCGGTTTATATTCTC
>NW_025149545.1:0-1352 GCF_004010195.1 Chiloscyllium plagiosum | reverse complement strand
GCTCCCAAGCACTGATGATGTCACCTAGCCAGGAGATGAAACGTTTGCAACAAAAACGTCCAGCTCGGCGAACAGAACCACAACAACGAGCACCCGAGCTACAAATCTTCGCACAAACTTTGATCTTCCACATTAAATACTGTGGAGAAATACTAGTTTTACATCTTTCCCATCTCTTGTGGTTCCACACATAGGTAGCCTTACTGATCTTTAAGGTATTTTCTCCCGAGTTAATCTATGCCACGAACAGATTTGTAGAGTTTCGTCAAGACCTCGTTAATCCTATTTCTAAGGCCAAACCTTGTTCACATTTTTCTGGCCCGATTTCACCGTTGACTATACACTTACTGCCCTTATACTTCTCTGGGGATTCACTTGCTTTCAGCTCTGTTTACCTGACATATGTCTCCTTCCTTACCTTGACCAGATCATCAATATATCTAGCCATCCAGCACTCCCTGTACACACAGCCTTGCCCATCTCACTAATAGGAACGTTGACTCTGGACTCTCTGAATTGATGGCCTTGCATTTTCCAACCATCCCTTTACCTCTGAATAGCATATCGCAATCAGCCTTTCAGAGGGCTCGCCTAACACTTTCAAAATTGGCCTTATTCAAATTTAGAGCTTTAATGTTTACATCAGGTCTTTCATATTCCATAACTAATTTAAAACTAATATTTATGTGTAACAGACTTGAAATGTTAAATAAACATTTCCTGCCCCTTTGTAACAGGCTCTTGTCCCTTTATAACAGCCACGAGACATTAAATGACACAGCAACCCCTGGATTATGAGCAGCCATTAAACAGTATCTGATGGAGGTCCATCCCTTCTCAGTTACCGAAACACAAATAACACAATGTACTCCAGGTGCCCTCTCAGTCACACCTCATACAGCTGCAGCGACAAATACTTTTATTTTGAATGATCTTGTTTGCAAAATGTGCTAATGTTCCAGCGTTCCACCTTTTCAACTAGCAACAGGCTAATATGGGCTGAATGGCCTTCTCTTATCCCTCTGTAAGAGGCCCATAGGGACAGAATTGCTTCGGCCTGTTCCTGAGCAGCAGTCTCAGTGCTCTGTCTCAAGGTTATGAGAGGATTTGAAAACAGGGTGTAAAAAGGAGGATTGGCCTCACACCGGATAATAATAACCATACTTTGTGTTCAGGCATCTAGAAACTTGCCCACCCGACGATTTTTTTATGTAACCGATCTGATTTATATAACTGCTTCCTTTCATAAACAGAGTGGAACATATATAGACCCATGCAGTGTCCTGTTAATACTCTCGTATCCAAGGAAAAAAATGATTAAGAAATTGAAAGATTTATGGTCCATCCCTCAG
>NW_025149544.1:0-1352 GCF_004010195.1 Chiloscyllium plagiosum | reverse complement strand
ATGGACACGCGCTGTGTATCAGTCTGTTGATCAGTTTCCGGTATTTTCCATGTAGGGCTCGTTGTGAAGGGATTGTGTACTGCCTGCTGTCCACTTCCTGGTGTGATACATGTGTTGCTGAATTGGCCATGGGGTGTGTGTTAGGCTACTGTTGACTTCACGGTTTGTATCAAGTGGTGCTCCATAGACAGTGGGGTTTCGTGTTCGGTTTATTTTTCTCATTCCAGTTTGTCCCATATTGTGTTCCATAGATGGGAGCTGTATCTGGCAGGTGTACACTTCCCATTGTGCCGCATGGCGTGCTGCCTGGACTCGGTGCGTTTGCGGGTCTGCTGTTCACATCCCGATTTTTCCCATGTGATGCTTCATGGACAGGTTTGTACGTTTTGGCTGTTGTACACTTCCCAATGTATCCCCTGTTGTGCTCCATGGACTGGGGGGTGTGTGCGACGCTTTTGGTCAATTCTTGTTGTGACCCACGTGGTGCTCCACAGGCAGGCGTTGTATCAGGCTCTCGTTCATTCTCGGTGTGTTCCATGTGGATCAGTATCGGCAGGGAAAATATGCTAGCTGTTGTTCACTTCCTGGTGTGTTCCATGTGTGCTCGAAGGACATTTGGTTGTGTGCTGAGCTCTGCATATTTCCCTGTGTGCTCCATGTGTTGCTCAATGGATGGTGGGGCCTGTGTCGGGCACTTCCTTGTGTGTGCCTTGTGGTGCTCTATGAGCATGTCTCAGACTGTTTTCAATTCCTGGTTATCCTAAAATATACTGCATGGATAGAGGTGCGTTGCGGGCTGTTGTTCACATCCCGATGTTTCCCATGTTGTGTTCCCATGTTTTGTGGTGGACTATTTTTCGCATACTGGTTTGGGCCTTGATATGCTCTATGGATGGGGGCTGTGTCGGGATTATGTATGCTTCATGGAGTGTCCCATGTAGTGTTCCACGTACAGAGGAATGTTGGTCGTCCTATTATCCTCTTCCCGTGTTGTCCCATGTGGTGCTCTACGAAAAGGGGGGAACGTGTCCGACTTTCATTCAATTAATGTATTGTACCCTGTGGTGCTCCATGGACAGGGTTTGTGCGTCAGGCCTGTTGCTCTTTTCCCAGTTTGTCTTATGTGTTTCTCCAAGGACATGTGGTTGGATGCTGGTTTATTGTTCACTTCCTCGTGTGTCCGATGTGTTGCTCCATGGAGAGGTGATTGTGAGTGAGGCTGTGGTTCACTTCATCGAGCAATCCATGAGCTGCTCCATGAACAGGACGGTTTTTGCTCGCTGGTTGATAACTTGCCAGTGAGTCCCATGGGGTTATAGATGGACAGATCGGTCTGTGTCGGGTTGTTGTTC
>NW_025149543.1:406-1352 GCF_004010195.1 Chiloscyllium plagiosum | reverse complement strand
TTGGAAATGGCCAGAGCTACTGGGAACCCTGCAATGATGAATATGATCGGCAGCATCTTGTTACTCAGAATAACAATTTCACAGGTTTTGGGAAATAAATATTCCTTAAATTAGACTTGGGTTTTCTTCACTCTCAAAGTGCGATGGAATGGTCCCGTGTGTCCCTGGAGTCAGATTGAGAATGTTAAATCTGGGGAGTCTGGGAGTCATGGCTGGGGAGGGCAGTCAATGATAAACTGGTTCCACTTTCTGCTGCCATATTCTGTAACCCCTGGGCCATCTCAGTGAGAGTCATTCAGGGCTCAGGGTGGATTCCAGAGCAGATCATTGACCTGATTGTTGCGTTCCTTAGTCCACATGTGACTCCAGTAATCTCACTCTAGAGCTTTAGTATCAGTGGGAACCAATGGGTCTGAAATCTTATCCAAACAGACCCTCACACAGCAGGGAGGCTGCTGGTGGCTCAGAAACCCCTTGGATTCAGTCCCAGATTCCACTGTGGCTCTTTCATTCAAACACAGCATTAGCACACTGACACCACATTCAGAGGGCAATCCTGAGATGGGGCAAGTTTGGTACTTGATTCCAATGTGAGGAAATGGGGGTGGGTGTGAAATGTCTAGTCTGAAACTGGTACTTTATAATGAAGAATAGAAACTGTTGTTAGAATAAAGTCGTGTTGATGGGAGTGAGGAATATCTCAGTTGTCTGTCTCCAGAATCCACACACTACACACATCCTTCTGTCAGACCCTGAAGGCAGAGAAACTGCTCCTTGACACCCCATATTTCTCTATCTTTCCCAGAACAGGTGAAGTATTCTCTGCCTCAGTGATTCCCTGGGACAGGATATTTTAAAAAGGGCTGTGGGAAGGGAAATGTTGCCTCTCAATGACAAGCCAATGGAAGGATGTGGAGCTGGCTCTGTGAAATATCAGGGCATAGAG
>NW_025149543.1:0-394 GCF_004010195.1 Chiloscyllium plagiosum | reverse complement strand
CAATTCAATGTTGTCACTCTCTCCTTTGCAATTGCTAAACTGGTAACAATTACTTTTTGCTCACAATTTGTTCTCTCGAATTTGATCCACTTGCCTTTCTTACTTTGCTTTTTTGACTTCAGTCTGTGGGTAGTTCCATCAAAACCCAATCTCCTCACACTCATCCTGGTCCCTGAAGAGATTAGAGACAAACTGCAAATGCTGGAATCCAAAGTTGACAAACAGGAGGCTGGGAGAACACAGCAAGACTGGCAGCATCAGGAGGCGGAGAAATTGACGTTTTGGGTGTAAACCTTCTTCAGGAAGTGGGTTGGGTGGGAGCTGCAGATAAAGGGAGTGGCCGGGGCAGGGTGGTTAGGTAGGGATAGGTGGAGACAGGTCGAGGGTAGAACAT
>NW_025149542.1:0-1352 GCF_004010195.1 Chiloscyllium plagiosum | reverse complement strand
ACCTGGACTCACTTCCCTTCGCACTGCACCGGGACTCACTTCCCTTCGCACTGCACCGGGACTCAATTCCCCTCGTACTGCACCGGGACTCACTTCCCCTAGCTCTGCACTGGGACTCACTTCCCTTCACACTGCACCGGGACTCAATTCCCCTCGTACTGCACCAGGACTCACTTCCCCTCGCACTGCACTGGGACTCACTTCCCTTTGCACTGCACCGGGACTCACTTCCCTTCGCACTGCACCGGGACTCACTACCCTTCACACTGCACCGGGACTCAATTCCCCTCGTACTGCACCAGGACTCACTTCCCCTAGCTCTGCACCGGGACTCACTTCCCTTCGCACTGCACCGGGACTCACTTCCCTTTGCACTGCACTGGGACTCACTTCCCTTTGCACTGCTCTGGGACTCACTTCCCTTCGCACTGCACCGGGACTCACTTCCCTTCGTGCTGCACCGGGACTCACTTCCCTTCGTGCTGCACCGGGACTCACTCCCCTTCGCGTTGCACTGGGACTCACTTCCCTTCGCACTGCATCAGGACTCACTTCCCTTCGCACCGCACCGGGACTCACTTCCCTTTGCACTGCACCGGGACTCACTTCCCTTTGCACTGCACTGGGACTGACTCCCCTTCGTGCTGCACCAGGAATCGCTTCTCCTCGCACTGCCCGTGGATTTGCTTCCCCCGTGCTGCATGAGGTTGGATATACCTTCACACTGCACTGGGACTCGCTTCCCCGAACACTGCACCGGGTCTCGCTTCCCCTAACAGTTCTACTGGGTCTCGCTTCCCCTAACACTGCACCGGGACTCGCTTTCCCTAACACTGCACCAGGACTCACTTCCTCTCGCGCTGCACCGTGATTCACTTCCCCTCGTGCTGCACCGGGACTCACTTCCCCTCGCGCTGCACTGGGACTCACCTTCCTTCGCACTGCACCAAGACTCACTTCCCCTCGTAGTGCACAAGGACTCCCTTTCCTTGGCTCTGCACCAGGACTCACTTCCCTTTGCACTGCACCAGCACTCACTTTCCTTTGCACTGCACCGGGACTCACTTTCCTTTGCACTGCACTGGGACTCACTTCCCTTCGCGCTGGACTGGGACTCACTTTCCTTCGCACTGCACCGGGACTCACTTCCCTTCGCACTGCACCGGGACTCACTTCCCTTCGCACTGCACCGGGACTCACTTCCCTTCGCACTGCACCGGGACTCACTTCCCTTCGCACTGCACCGGGACTCACTTCATTCGCACTGCCCCGGGACTCACTTTCCCTCGCGCTGCACGGGGACTCACTTCCCTTCGCATTCCCCTCTCGCTGCACCGGGACTCACTTCCCTT
>NW_025149541.1:0-1352 GCF_004010195.1 Chiloscyllium plagiosum | reverse complement strand
TTAGCACGGCTGTCTCACAGTATCAGGGACACGGTTTGGGGGAGTATGGGGGAGGGGGAGGGGGCATAGTGTCTCAGTGGTTCGCATGGCTGTCTCACAGTACCAGCAACCCGGTATGGGGGAGGGAGGCATGGTGTCTCAGTGGTTAACACGGCTGTCTCACCGTACCAGGGACCCGGTATGCGGGCGGGTAGGGGGAGTGGTGTTTCAGTGGTAAGCACGGCTGTCTCACACTATCAGATACCCGGTTTGGGGGGAGGGGTAAGGAGCATGGTGTCTCTGTGGTTTGCACGGCTGTCTCATAGTACCAGTGCCCCTGTTTTGTGAGGAGTGGGAGGTGGAGGGGGACTTGGTGTCTTTGTGGTTAGCACGGCTGTTCACAGTACCAGGGACCCGGTTTGGGGGAGAGAGGGAGGGGGCATAGTCTCTCAATAGTTAGCATGGCTATCTCGCAGTATCAGGGACCCGTTTTGAGGTGAGGTGGAGAGGGACATGGTGTCTTAGTGGTTAGCATAGCTGTCTCACAGTATCAGGGACCTGGTTTGGGAGGGGGCAGGGGAGGGGGACATGGTGTCTTAGTGGTTAGCATGACAGTCTCACAGTACCAGCGACCAGGTTTGGGCGGGAGGGGAGGGACATGGTGTCTCAGTGGTTATCACGGCTGTCTCACAGTACCTGGGACCATGTTTTGGGGGAGTGGGAGGGGAAGGAGAACATTTTGTCTCAGTGGTTAACACGGCTGTCTCACAGTACCAGGGACCTGGTTTGGGAGGGAGGGGTAGGGGCATGGTGTCTCCATGGTTAGCACGGCTGTCTCACTGTACAAGGGACACAGATTGGGGGAGGGGGAGGGGTGTCATGGTGTCTCAGTGGTTAGCACGGCTGTCTCACAGTACCATGGACCCGGTTTGGGGGGGAGGGGAGGGGAGAATGGTGTCTCAGTGGTTAGCACGGCTGTCCCAAAGTACCAGGGACGCAGTTTGTGGGCGAGCAGGAGGGGAACACGGTGTCTCAATGATTAGCACGGCTGTCTCACAATACAAAGGTTCCGGTTAGCTTCCACCTTCAGGTCTGTTTGTCTTTAGTTTTCACATTCTCCCCATGCCTGCAAGTGTTTCCTCCAGGGGCTCCAAGTTCTTTACACAGTACAAATAGATTTGGTGAATAGACGATGCCAAATTACCCATCGTGTGCAGCTAGGTGTGTACGCTATGGGAAATGCAGGAATATGGGAGGAGGCGGGATAGCCAAGGGAAGTGCAGGAATAATGAATGAGGTGGGTCTGTGTGCAATGCTCTGCAGAAGGTCAATGTGGGCTCATGGGCCAATGTCCTCTCAAATAAGAAAAATAG
>NW_025149540.1:0-1352 GCF_004010195.1 Chiloscyllium plagiosum | reverse complement strand
TCAAACTTCCTATCTCATCATCTCATTGGCGGTTAGTCACAGACGAGGCTGACTCTCTCCCACTCTCGGGGGTGGGCTGGGGCGCGGTCTGGAGTTGGCTTTACAGACCAATGTGGCCTTCCACACTTCCACAGACTCTATTACACTTGGGGCAGAGGGTGGCTATGGGAAGGGAATGGGTGTGGCATTGGTGTGGTCATGCACTCCTTGTGCTGTTTTCTCCTGGATTCCCATTTTCCCCACACAAAGTCTCGAGGTACTCAACAGCTTCCCAATGCTCCTCCTCCCACTTCGGACGATCTTGGCCCAGGACATACCAGATTTGATTAAGAGATGAAAAAAAACTATCAATTCTGAAGAAGCCAACATTTAGAAATGTGGACGCATTTGTTAAAGAGACCGCCAGGGATTCTCCTAGCTGGAGGAGTGCAGTTGGAAGAGGAAACGTTGCCAGCGTTTAATCAGATGATCAGAACAGGGAGAGGTGAAGGTGCTGGAGGTGGGGAGAGTGTTACAGAGAGGGACAAAGTCCTGAACAATGTAACAAAGCCAGTACGATTTGCTGCAGCTAGAGCTGTTTGCAGAGGTAGGGATGGACATCTGTATTTTCATTGATTCATTCATGGCCTGAGGCTGTCAGCAAATGGACCATCATACATTGCCCTACTGCGAATTGGCTAGAGGCAGCTCAGACTCAGCCATATTGCTGTGGGACTGGAGTTACATGTGAGCCAGACCAGGTAAGAATGTCAGATGTCCCTCTCTAATGGACAAGTTGATTTTTTTCCAGATAATCAACAATGCTTATACGGTGGACTCACTAATGTCCTGAACAGATATACTATGACATCGCAACTCCTACTCTCAATGCTCTACGCAATGAAGGGTAACCATCCCAAACGCCGGATCACAACTAACAACAGGGCAATTCCAAACTACTCTTTCAAACATACTGCAGCCTTCGTGCACCACCACTTCCCAGACAATGCAGAAAAGAGAGAAAGAAAGAACATAATAAGAATGGGCCATAAAAAGTGAATTTCACCAATCACAGTCTCGATGAGATTACCTTTCCCTTCCGACGTGTCCAGGACGGAAATGAAGGAAATGGGAGAAATTCAATAACATATCACATCGAAATGCATTGGAACGATTTTCCCATTCGCCAGAAATTCAAATAACGACGAGTCGAGTCACCGCAGGACGTAGTTTCACAACAGCGAGGAAATAACAGTCTCCATTCGGTTCCAGTAAAAGCAAAACTTGCCTGGAACAGCAGAGCTGTTTGCGATTTTCCGCGCTGGAGGCGAACGTGATCGTGACAGCACGGACACTTAGGAAAATTCAGCACT
>NW_025149539.1:0-1352 GCF_004010195.1 Chiloscyllium plagiosum | reverse complement strand
TCCTTAACGGTGATCTAATACTCGCTCGTCTATCGTTCCCTGGTCTATCTCTCCCACCCTTACTGTGAGGTGGAATCGTATTAGCAGTTCTCCAGTTCTCTAAAACCTTCCCTATGGTCAGATTCTAATTAAAATATTCAATCAGGGTCTTTCCTCCTTTGACCCCAACAGCCGCCTGTGATACAACTCATTCAGGCATGGAGATTGGTCCAAATTTGTACATAACAAAACCTCAAATCCCTGCTCGTATTTTACATCAATCTTTTCAAAGATAAATTTTCAAAGTGGTTAGGTGCAGAGGGATCTGGGTGTCTGCTTGCATATCACCGAAAACATGCCTGTGGGTACTGTAAGTAATGAGAAATGCAAGCATAATTTTAGTGTTTATATATAAAAGCATAGAGTGGAAAGGTAGGGAGTGTTGGTGCAGCTATGCAAGGCATAAGTGAGGCTGCAACTGGAGTACAGTTTGGGTGTCCTGCAGAATGAGGTACTTCCATCGGAGGCAATTCAGAAGAGCTTCATTAGATTGATTCCATAATTAAAGTGTTTGTCTTATGAAGAGAAATTGAGCAGTTTAGGCCCATACTCTCGAGTTTATAAGAATGAAAGGAGATCTCATTGAGGTCTGTAAAATGCTAAAAGTAATTGAAAGTATCGATGTGGAGTGGATTGTTTTTTCATGTGGCGCAATCTACAACAATAGACTAGAGTTTTAGGATGGAGAGATGGCAGGAAAGTGGAACAGAGGCCACGTTGACATCAGCCTCATCGAGGGGTTGGATTCCTCACAGATGCTCCTTGTTCTTATTCAACCCTTCGACTGTGTTGCCCAGGAATAGGGGAGGACTGGGTATCATACAGGAAGCAGGAACTCAGGATAAATCAGTCTCAATCAGTTAGACAGAACGTAACCAGTAGGGTCACACAGTGACCAGCGCTGGGTTCTCAACTATTTACAATCTATATTAATGATCAGGAGGATATAACAGATTATACAGATGCTGAGTTTGGTGATGTTGCTGTTGTAAGCAAGTGATTAAATTACCAAGGGAAGGTGGAGAGTCTTCAGGTAGATTCAGAGAGGTAAAGGCCATAGATAATAGTTTGGAAGGTGGAATTTAAGATGATATCACCTGTCATTTCATTTACAGGAGTAATAGAAAGCAATATGTTACTGAAATGGAGAGGGATTACAGGACTTAATGATACTGTGTACTAGGGGGTTCACTCAGATCCTTCAGACATCGGAGGTTTTGCTCCATCCCTGATCGTCAGCTCCCAGACACTGCAAGTGACCCTTTTGCTCTCTGAGCACGTGGAATACTTTGATGTGGTTGATTGGCGGTGGG
>NW_025149538.1:0-1352 GCF_004010195.1 Chiloscyllium plagiosum | reverse complement strand
TCCAATATGATCCCACTCCCACAGCCCACATCAATCAGGATCCAATATGATACCACTCTGACATCACTCAGGATCCAATATTATCCCAGTCCCACAGCCCACCTCACTCAGGATCCAATACGATACCAAACCCACATCCCACATCACTCAGGATCCAATATGATCCCACTTCCAAATTACTCAGGATCCAATATGATCCCACTCCCACAGCCCACATCACTCAGTATCCAATATGATCCAACTCTCACATCTCTCAGGATCCAATATGATCCCACTCCCACAGCCCACATCACTCAGGATCCAATATGATCCCAATCCCACATCACTCAGGATCCGATATGATCCCACTCCCACAGTCCACATCACTCAGGATCCAATATGATCCCAAACCCACATCCCATATCACTCAGGATCCAATATGATACCAAACCCACATCCCACATCACTCAGGATCCAATATGATCCCACTCCCAGAGCCCACATCACTCAGGATCCAATATGATACCACTTCCACAGCCCAAATCAATCAGGATCCAATAAGATCCCATTCTGACATCATTCAGGATCCAATATGATCCCAAACCCACATCCCACATCACTCAGGATCCAATACGATACCAAACCCACATCGCACATCACTCAGGATCCAATACGATCCCAAACCCACAGCCCACATCACTCCGGATCCAATATGATCCCAAACCCACATCCCACATCACTCAGGATACAATATGATCCCACTCCCACAGCCCACATCACTCAGGATCCAATTAGATCCCATTCCAACAGCCCACATCACTCAGGATCCAATAGTATCCCACTCTCACATCACTCAGGATCCAATATGATCCCACTCCAACATCACTCAGGAACCAATATGATCCCACTCCCACAGCCCACATCACTCAGGATCCAATATGATCCCACTCCCACAGCCCACATCAGTCTGGATCCAATATGATCCCACTCTCACAACACTCAGGATCCAATATGATCCCACTCTCACATCAGTCAGGATCCGATATGATCCCACTCCCACAGCCCACATCACTCAGGATCCAAATGATCCCACTCCCACATTGCTCAGGATCCAATATGATCCCACTCCCATAGCCCACATCACTCAGGATCCAATATGATCCCACTCTCACATCACTCAGGATCCAATATGAAACCACTCCCACATCACTCCGGATCCAATATGATCCCAATCCCACATCACACAGGATCCGATATGATCCCACTCCCACAGTCCACATCACTCAGGATCCAATATGATCCCAAACCCACATCCCATATCACTCAGGATCCAATATAACCCCAAACCCACATCTCACATCACTCAGGATCCA
>NW_025149537.1:0-1352 GCF_004010195.1 Chiloscyllium plagiosum | reverse complement strand
AAAACAATTTCAAATAATGATTTTGTATGTGCATGGACCAGTTAGTGAAAACTGACTGATCTGTCAACGATGTCACAGTCTGCCAAGCAATGTTTAAAAGTTGTTTACCGGAGGAAGCTTTGCCAAACTAGACAGAGATGGACAGCTGACGTGAATGGAATATTTAATGGACAATTACAGGGCAGTACACAGTTCACAAAAACATAAATCCCTCATGTTCTGGAACAAGCTTGATAGAATGAAGCCGTGCTTGAGTATTTAAAGCCTGTAGAATGGAAAGATCTACTTACACAATTTTGTTGATCATTACAAAGAATGGATATAAGAGGTACAATAGTTGTACTTTATTCTTATATAATCCTGATGAGTAACATTAATACATTGCAAGACAGGGCATCAGTTGAGGAATGAACTGAGAGTTGTTACAAAACATTGCATAGTGAAATGGGTATTAAGTTTACGCATAAGCCTTTCAAGAATCTGGGCATTTCTGTTCTGCAACAAATGGCGACAAGTGAAAAGGTGTTTGCAATTCCCACAGTCAAATTGAAAAGTATTAGGAAAAGTAAACAAGGGCAGAGCGCAGCTAGGCAGCTCGGCAGGGTCAGAACACAAAAGGAATATTGGTAGGTTTGAA
The DNA here is from genome assembly GCF_004010195.1 of Chiloscyllium plagiosum. Classification (NCBI taxonomy): domain Eukaryota; kingdom Metazoa; phylum Chordata; class Chondrichthyes; order Orectolobiformes; family Hemiscylliidae; genus Chiloscyllium; species Chiloscyllium plagiosum. The sequence continues at coordinate 715 of NW_025149537.1, read as the reverse complement.
GGACAATGAGTTAAACGGGGAAGTACCGAGTATTAAACCGTATAAATTGTGGAGTAATTTCTGGATCGGAGTGCCCAGTTCCTAGACACCCCTTCTTGCAAGAACATTTCAATAACATTCGTTGCTTCAGAATTTCACTTGGACTGAAATTTATTATACTGTGTGCTCTGTCTCTCACAGACGGAAGTCAGTAGATGTCTTGTAATTGGAAGCCCAGTTGGGTTAAAAGACTACAGTGTTGCTGGTAGCGTGTTGTTGTGAATAAATAGTTAGTGATTGAACAAGAAACAGTAAGTGCAGAGAATTTTTTTTTTCACGTTGGTGACCAGTAACCAGTCGAGTTCCACAGAGATTAGTGTTGCCATCACAACTGCTTAAAACATTTGTTTATGACTTGGACGATTGAAGCAACTGACTCTACGCATATTTGAAGATGACACACAATAGGGACCATCTCCAGAACTGTCTGGTCTACTCTCCCTTCACTTCCAATATACCACCACACCTCCATGGCAGCTACCCCCGCAACAGCCAACAGTGCAACATCTGCCCATTGATGTCATCTCTCCTCAGTATCCAAGGTTCCAAACATAGCATCTCGGTGAAACATCAGCTTATCTGCATTTCGAACAATCTGGTCTACAGCATTTCCTGCTCACAATGTGGTTTCATGCTTCCCACAAAAAAATAGCCCCGAACTTCCAGTTGCCTGCCA
>NW_025149536.1:0-1352 GCF_004010195.1 Chiloscyllium plagiosum | reverse complement strand
AACAAACCCCTCAACGAGCCCACAAACTGTTACGGACCAAGGAAGACCCAAAAATTTTTCTAGAAGACCATAAATTTGCTGGTTTGTTTGAAGCAGCTTGAACGTGATATTTCAGGAAAAATGCCAATGTTGAAATCATTTACTTATAAACAAGGCAGAATTTATTGAGGGGATTATCGATGAACCACATTTAACAGAAAACAGTATACCGAGTAACTCAACCTCTCTGAAAACCCAACATATCATCCCAGTTAATGATGGGCAAACATTTGCAACAATCCGCATAAACATTCCGGACACACAATGTAAAATCAATCAAAGGTTCTGGCAGGATAGAAATCAGAAAGAGAATACCTGCCTGGATCTGCTTCTTTGTGTCCAGTAACTTCTTCCACACTTGTGCTAGAAACCAAGCCAAAACTGACGTAATATCTGCTGCGAGAACTGGCCACTCCCCTTTCATTTCACAACTTTTCTTTTAAAAGTGAAAGCCTTCAGCCTGAGAACGCATCGGTTAGCTATTATCAAATTGGCCCTCAATCCCTTCAACCGTTGACATTTTGGACTCCGTGTCATTTATGAACTCCCTGGAAAGAAAAATAAAACTAAGGCCAACATAATGTTTTTAGTCAGCAGCTTCTTCGCTTATTTACGCACAACAGTGCGTAACCTTTGACTAAAAATCCTTAAAAGGTTCTGCATTAACTTCATTTTGACAAAGTGAATTGCAGAGAACCGAAAAACGTCTGCGATATTTATTTTACCAGTCTTTCTCTCCAGATTGGTTCATCTCCTTTTTTAAAAAGAAATGTTGAATCTCCACTTGTTGGTGTTCCCTCAAAAGGAAGCACGATTTCCAAATGCACCGAGTGAATGCTCCTCAGGATCCTTTTTTTGTTTTAATTATGTCACCTCTGATTCTCTCAACTCCAGCCTCACTGGTCGCGGCTCTCCACTATGTTTCTAACATAGCAACATACTTCGCTCAGTGCCATCACAAGTGCCATTCTCATAAATGCACTTGTGACCTAAGCAATTAATACTACGACCTAAACATTTATGTCGACTTTAAAATAGAATTTTTTTTTAAATTTTGAAGGACACTTGAGGTGCATACTCAGGTGCACAAATGGAAAGGCTGTGAAAAGATACATGTGGCATATGGCTGTGAAATTGGTAGCTGAGTTTTGGTTGCTGAATCATAACATATCATATATAACCAATTTGTTTAATAAGTTTCATGATACAAAAAACAAATTAAATTAGAATTAATTGTTTTGACAACATCAGTCCATTGCAAAGTTCCGACGTTGGGGGAGCCTGAAATACAAGGGAATTTTGACAATTGGAAC
>NW_025149535.1:0-1352 GCF_004010195.1 Chiloscyllium plagiosum | reverse complement strand
CGAAGACAAAGACGACGAAGAAGACGACGAAGACGACGAAGACGAAGAAGACGACGAAGACGACGACGAAGACGACGACGGAAGACGAAGAAGACGACGAAGACGACGACGAAGACGACGACGAAGAAGACGACGAAGAAGAAGATGACGAAGACGAAGACGACGAAAACGAAGACGACGAAGATGAGGAGACGAAGAAGACGAAGAAGACGAAGACAATGAAGACGAAGAAGACGACGAAGAAGACGACAAAGAAGACGAAGAAGATGATGAAGATGAAGAAGACGAAGATGAAGAATAAGAAGACGACGCGACGAAGACGAAGACGACGACGACGACGAAGACGACGACGACGAAGAAGAAGACGACGAAGACGAAGAAGAAGATGACGAAGAAGACAATAAAGAAGACCAAGAAGACAAAGAAGAAGAAGACAACGAAGAAGACGACCAAGACGACGAAGAAGAAGAAGAAGAAGAAGAAAAAGAAGACGAAGACGACGAAGACGAAGTAGACGAAGACGAAGACGAAGACGATGAAGAAGAACTTGAACAAGAAGACGAAGACGAAGACGACGAAGATGACGAAGACGACGACGAAGACGAAGAAGAACACGAAGAAGACGACGAAGGAGACGACGAAGAAGACGAAGACGAAGACGAAGACAGTGATGAAGAAGAAGAAGACGACGAAGAAGATGAAGAAGAAGACAAAGAAGACGAAGAAAAAGACGATGATGAAGAAGAAGACGAAGACGAAGAAGAAGACAAAGAAGACCAAGAAGACGAAGAAGAAGACGACGAAGACGACGACCAAGATGACGAAGAAGAAGACGACGAAGACGACAACCAAGACGACGAAGAAGATGAGGAAGAAGACGAGGATGAAGACGAAGACGAAGACAACGAAGAAGAAGAAGACGACGAAGACGAAGAAGACGAAGAAAAAGACGACAAAGAAAAAGACGACGAAGACGAAGAAGAAGATGACGAAGATGAAGAAGAACACGATGAAGACCAAGAAGACGAAGAAGAAGACAACGAAGAAGACGACCAAGACGACGAAGAAGAAGAAGAAGACGACGAAGACAATGAAGAAGACGAGGAGGAAGACGACGAGGAAGAAGACGAGGAAGAAGACGAGGAAGAAGACGAGGAAGACGAAGACGAAGACGAAGACGACGAAGACGAAGACAACGAAGAAGAAGACGACGAAGAAGACGAAGACGACGAAGACGAAGACAACGAAGAAGAAGACGACGAAGACGACGAAGAAGATGAAGAAGGCGAAGAAGATGAAGAAGACGAAGAAAAAGACGACGAAGAGGACGACGAAGAAGACGACTAAGACGA
>NW_025149534.1:0-1352 GCF_004010195.1 Chiloscyllium plagiosum | reverse complement strand
CTGTGCTTTAAATTGTGATTCCTGCTCTCTCTGGGTTTGGTGGTCGCCAGTTTTTACTAGGGGAATGTTTGTTGAATAATCTATCCCCCATTCCAGTTACGGTATTGATCGCAACAGTGTATTCAAAATCAATATGTGTCTCAATTGGAGATTAGGTGAAAATTGTGAATGGTTAAAACGAATAAAATGATGTGGAAACCGTGTAATTCCAACAGCAGAATGAGCAAAAGAGTGGGTCTGCAGTAGTGCCAGGTTTGAAGCATTTTTGTGTTGTCTTATTCCAGAAGGAGGTCCAGGAAGAATGGCAATTTAAACAGAGAGACCCAAACATATATTAAAATGAAGATGAGTCACTGAAAAACTCAAAACTGTACTGATGGACTCAGTTTAAAATTCAGCTAGTGTGTCTGGTCTTAATAAAATTATGTGAAATGTATTTAGTTGTAGATCCCTACATTAAATGAGCCAAAATTCAATGCTTTATCTAAACATGTGTGAAGTAAGTTCTTTGAATAGACTGATGCGACATTAAGGAGCTTACAGTTGAAGAACGATATATATTAGAAACATGGAAAATAGGAGCCATTCAACCTTTTCAGCATGCACCAGTATTCAACGTGATCTTGGCTGATCATCCAACTCAATACCCTATCGACACCTTCCTCTGCTTTCTCCCAATTCCCAATCGTTACAAGAACTCATTCTTGAAAACATTCAAATTTTGGCCTTGACTGCTTTCTGTCACAGAAAATTCCACAGACTCAACACTGTATCGGTGAAGAAATGTCCTCTCAGCTCAGTCCCAATGGTTTAAACCATATTCTTATAATGTGAACCCTGGTTATGGACTCCTCGGTCATCAGGAATACCTTGACTACATTCATCCTGCCTAGTCCTGTTTTACTTCAATATTGAGACTTCAGACAGTTGGCAGGAAGAATAGGATAGACTAGGACATATTCAGGATAGAGGGTAGGAGATACTCCTTCATGTGGAACGTGAAGGCAGTGGGATCTGCTACCAGGTTTGGTGATGACAGCAGAAACTAAGACAACATCAGAAGTAGAGTGGAGAGGGGAAACAGTAGAAGAGTATTTTGTAAACACAGTAGTAATTACAGCAGTAATAGGAGCCTGGTATCTCTGGCTGAAGGGACAAAGAGCAAAAGGTAACGCAACATAGGGGTACGACATGCATCTAGGCAGGCTCAGAGAGAGTGATTGCAGAGCTCAGAGCTATAACCTGGTATAATCCATGAGCTGGGTGTGTACCCCTGAGCCCATGGTGTCCTTGCTGCAGCATTGAGGTGCAGGAGCATCCTGTAAATGGATCAGAGATGTGCCTTGAGGATT
>NW_025149533.1:0-1352 GCF_004010195.1 Chiloscyllium plagiosum | reverse complement strand
TAGGTCCCACTTAAAAACAATACACTTTTCTGCAGCTGACTGTGATCCTTGCCCAAACAGTTCCTCCAAAATCAGCTGTGAATTTCACTGTTTATTAATTTTCCCAGACGCACTCCGAATTCCAGCGATACATGAATTCAAACAGCAAAGGCAGTAACTGTGCAGGTTCACTGCGGTATCTTCGGGGAGAGAATTCCAACCTCGTGGTAACCTCGGCCTTGGCTGAGCTTAATTACCCATACTGTCCAGTGATGTGCAGGTTAGGGTGGTTCCCCCATACTAAATTATTGATAATGCCCAAGGATATTCTGGATGGTGTATGTTAACCACGCTAACTTACCTACAGTGTCCAGGGATGGCAGGTTAGGGTGGATTGGCCGAGGTAAATTTATCCATAGTGTTCGGGATTCTACAGGTTAGGGTGAACATCTAGACCCCCTCAATCTGGCTCTCGGTCCAAGATCGGTTAAAAGAATCACTAGGAGTACGATCTATTTAAAGCAAGGTTACCAGCTTAATAAAATAAGGCAGCCTAGCATAGATTTATCCAGCAATACAGAGGTTAAAAGCTTCTATGTTCCGTGACGAAATTACACAATTACATTCGAAAATTACACGTTTATGTTTTTTTAAGAGACAGCACAGCCTTAATTACAAGAAAAGACCAATCAAATGTAATAAGGTGACATGATTGACAGCAGGTTAATCCAATGATATTTCCTGGGAAACAGATTATTTTACTTACAAAATCATCCCATGCTTGCTAGTTCAAGGTTAGTTCGAATACCAAGTTACTTATGATTTATATTATGAAAACTCCATTGTTCTCTTTTATTTCTAAATCCAACCAACTCAGCAAAGCAACAATTCCATTTCAGTGTCAAATCATAACCTGAAGCCATTTTGTGATGTTATTTTGGATTGAAAAGCCATTTTGTGGTTAATAAAAACCTACATACACCTGTTGCTCCTAATAACAGCCTAAATTCAAATTTTAAATCCTCATCTCAATAAAGCAGCAGTTGTCTCATTACCCAAAAGGGTGAGACCACAAACGACATAATTACAGTTTTGATGACTAATAATTCCTGAAAATCCTCCTACAGAAAAAAAAACTAAGAGCTACACATCCCAAAGAGTGATATTACTGTTTTGTAGAGATTTTGGATTTTTCCATTCTCTGCAAAACTCAAGGAAGACTGTGTTCCTACAGCTACAGCACGAGGAGGACTTACTTTATTCAAAATATTAACCAGGGTTAGTGTAGACCTTCCCAATAAGAGGCCTATCTTTGTGACTTCCTTGAGGCTGTTCAATAGATGGGTCTTTTGGTAAGAGATGCGATTATTGTC
>NW_025149532.1:0-1352 GCF_004010195.1 Chiloscyllium plagiosum | reverse complement strand
TTAAGTTCACTGCTAAATGAGTTGTCGAGGCATGAGCCTTCAACATCCGAGAACTATTGAGATGACTACTTTTAACGTAATTGTATTTAAGGCTATGGGCCAAGTGCCTGAGAATATAGTTGACTGATATGGACACCATGGGCCAAAGGACCTTTTTTTGTGCTGTCAAACCTCTGACTCTTTCTATGACACTCTGACTCTTTAAAAAAGAAAAGTGGCAGCAAATCTACCAAATGGATCTTAAACGGTGGTGAACTGTGGTGAGGATTGCTCTGTCTACAGCTCGCAGCTTTAGATAGCCCCCTCTCTATCAAGGCACAATATCTCTCAACTGTTGGATATCTAAGTGCTCAGACACAATGATAATAGTACATTTTTCTTTTGCTCTTTAACAAATAGATCTTGTGTTGCTGGTTTCTCCCTCTCATAAATAATGAAGTGATATTTTTAATCTTTAAATCCAAAGGGACAGTTCTTTGACCACAGGGCTTTGTAAAATTGTGACTAATTTATATAATGTCATCATTTATTTCTTTTAATAACCCAGGATGGAAACCATGTGGAATCCATTTATTTTCTCCATTGCTATTTTTAAAAAAATATAATCACCGTTACTCCATTTTTAGATTCTTTTATACCAGTGGTATTTTGTTATCCTCCTCCATTGTGACAACAGATGTAAAGTATTCATTTCACAAGCTTGTCATAATTGGGTATGCCCCATTATTAATGCTAGAGTGGTAAATGTGACCTTTCATTCTTTTAAACTTTCCCTCTGGGACCCAATGTTTTGCATAGCTCTTAAATTCCTGTTTTTCCTTCCTTTCTCAGCCAACCATTTGGGACCATGAATTGTTTGTTTTTAATCATCCTATTTGATGAATTCTGAGATGAATGAGATGTCCTATGCATGATCACCAGGCCCAGTCACACATGGGACAGGTGGTACTTGAACCGTTTGATAGGTGGGCTACATGGAGGATTGTATGCACCCTTTGCTTTGAATTCACCTCTGCGTACTCCAGGTGTAGTCTGACAATGTGCTTCATGTCTTCCTGGATGAGTATTCTCCATTTTAGTTGGTTACAAGCCAGGGACTCCCATGAGTCATAAGAATGTTTGGCTTCTGCAGGGATGTTTTGGAAATGCTTCAGGTATGTCCTCCTGTTAGAGTTCTGCTGTGACTCAGTTTTGTGTACAGTTGTTGCTTTACTAGTGTCAGGAGACTGGAGTCTCGTGTCAGACACATAAGTGAGCTGCCTTGTTATCAAAGCTAGTTTTGAGTAATTAGCATCTGCCGACGAGGGGAGAGGTCATTCGAGACTTGGTGCTCGGAAACGAGCCGGGGCAGG
>NW_025149531.1:0-1352 GCF_004010195.1 Chiloscyllium plagiosum | reverse complement strand
TGAAATTTATTCCTTGTGTGTCACCAAATGTGCATTTCCAAATGCTTTGAAAAACAGATTCTGGGAGTGACAGCGATTCTGCTGTCATCATTTCTTTGTCCTTCCAAGTTTTATCAAAGGTTTTGAATGCGGGATGTTAAGATTTTTACTTACTTGAAAGAGGAAATTTTCCACCTATTTACTCTGTCCAAACATTTCATAACGTGAAAAAACCCCAATAAGTCTTCCTTAGTTCAGGGATAACTGTTCTAAATTTTCCAAGAAAACAAGTGAATGAAATCTCATCCTCAGTCAACCCCGTCAGCATGGTCTGTCATGGCTTTACATCCCAGTAAACACCGTCATTATCCTCTCCGATAGAATCATAGAATCTTACAGTGCAGAAAGAGCATTTCAGTCAATCGGTCCAGTTTCCATTTTCTGAAGAGCATCTCACCCAGACCTATCTCCCCGCCCTATTCCCTTATATTTCACCTGAAGAAGGGGCATCCCTCCCCTATATGATGTCAAATAAACCTGTTGGACGATAAACTGGCGTCCTCTGAATTCTGACCTTGTCCCCGAGTTACCCATGGCTAATTCACTTAACGTACTTAATTCTCTCCCTGGACACGAGAGGGCAATTTAATTTGGCCAATCAACCTAAGCCTCAGACTGAACAGCAGTTCGTGCTGCGGGAAATGTTTCTGCAATCATATTTGAATACTTTTACCCTGTTTCTTCCTCAGCCTCCTGCTTCCAGTAGACATTTCAATCCGGAAAAAACTCTGTCAAATGGTTTTCATTCCAACACAAGATGCAGTTTGCAGAAGTCACGTATTTGCACTTTCACTGAAACTCTGCCTCCCTGAGAGCTGCAACCCTTCCCCACCTTGGGACAGGCAGCACTGTCCTTCCTGTGACATGCCTCATCGAGAATGGAAGGACAAGTATCAATACTCGCACTTGGGAACGGGGCGACAGTTTTAAAATGTTTACACTGTCCCCAGCGTAGAATTGAGCCCTGTGACAGGCGGGGACACTACCGAAGGCAAGTGTGTCAAAGGAGGCCCTTCAACCAATTGTGGCCGCACTTGTCAAAAACAACTGCTTAATGAACTGAATCCCATTTCCCAATGTTTATCCCACAGCCTAATATATCTTGGCATCACAAGTTCACATCTGAATATTTATTCAGGTCGTAAGGGTTTCTGCCGCTCTGAACAATGCCGACAGTGTATTCCAAATTCCAATCCCCCAGCTAGCTGATAAAGCTTTTCCGCACATCTTCTCAAACCGTTCTGCCTTTCTCCTTAAATCTGTGGCCCCTGCTGATCGACCTCTCCATCAGTGGGAAACTCGTTCAGTCATCC
>NW_025149530.1:0-1352 GCF_004010195.1 Chiloscyllium plagiosum | reverse complement strand
GCATGGCCAATCCACCCTAACCTGCACATGCCTGGGCACTATGGATAATTTAGCTTGGCCAATCCACCCTAACCTGCACATCCCTGGGCACTATGGATAATTTAGCATGGCCAATCCACCCTAACCTACACATCCCTGCACACTATGGGTAATTTAACATGACCAATCCATCCTAACTTGCATATCCCTGGACACTATGGGACAATTTAACAGTGTCAACCCATCCTAACCTGTACAACCATGGGCACTATGGGTAATTTAGCATGGCCAATTGACCATAACCTGCACATCACTGGGCACTATGGGTAATTTAGCATGGCCAATCCATACTAACTTGCACATCCCTGGGCACTATGGGTAATTTAGCATGGCCAATTGACCATAACCTGCACATCACTGGCCATTATGGGTAATTTAGCACAACCAATCCACGCTAACCTGCACATCCCTAAACACGATGGGTAATTTAGCATGGCCAATCCACCCTAATCTACACATCCCTGAGCACTATGGGTAATTTAGCATGGCCAATCCATCCAAACCTGCACATCCCTGGGCACTATGGGCAATTTAGCATGGCCAATCCACCCTAACCTGCACTTGCCTGGGCACTATGGGTAATTTAGCATGGCCAATCCACGCTAACCTGCACATCCCTGAGCACTATGGGTAATTTAGCACAGCAATCCACCCTAACCTGCATATCACTGAACACTATGGGTAATTTAACATGGCCAATCCACCTTAACCTGCACATCACTGGGCATTATGGGTAATTTAGCATGGCTAATCCACCTTAACATGCACATCCCTGGTCACGATGGATAATTCAGCATGGCCAATCCACCCTAACCTGCACATCCCTAGGCATTATGGATAATTTAGCATGGCCAATCCACCTTAGTGCCCAGGGATGTGTAGGTTATTGTTAATTTAGTATGTCCAATCCACCCTAACCTGCACATCCCTGAACACTGGGAAATTTAGCATGGCCAATCCACCCTAACCTGCACATCCCTGGGCACTATGGGTAATTTAGCATGGCCACTCCACCCTAACCTGCACATCCCTGAACACTATGGGGTAATTTAAAATGGCCAATCCATCCTAACCTGCACATCCCTGAACACTATGGGTAATTTAGCATAGCCAATCCACCTTAACCAGCACATCACTGGGCATTTATGGGTAATTTAGCACAACCAATCCACGCTAACCTGCACAGCCCTAAACACTATGGGTAATTTAGCATGGCCAAACCACCCTACCCTGCATATCCCTGAGCACTATGGGTAATTTAACATGGCCAATCCACCCTAACCTGCACATCCCTGGACACTGTGGGTAATTTA
>NW_025149529.1:0-1352 GCF_004010195.1 Chiloscyllium plagiosum | reverse complement strand
CATTTATGTAAAGGATTTAGATGCGAATATTGGAGCAATAGTTAGTAAGGTTACAGATTACATCAGAAAGGTGATGTAGTAGATTATCTCAGAGTACAACAAGACCCCAATTAGATGGGACAAAGGGGCAAGGAGTAACAGATGAAGTTTAATTTAGATAAATATGAAGCTTTGCATTTTGGGAAGGCAAATCAGGGCAGACATTATACACTTCATGGTTAGGTCCTGGGGCATGTTGTGAAACAAAGGGGCATAGGGCTGCAGGTCAATTGTTCCTTGAAAGTGGAGTCGCAGGTCGACAGTGTGGTGCAGAACACATTTGGCATATTTGCATTAATCAGTCAGAGCATTGAGTATAGGAGTTGTGGTGGCATGTTGTATCTGTACAGGATGTTGGTGAGACCTCTTTAAGAATACTGCGTACAACTCGGTTTTCCGCAGAAAAGATTTACACAGATGTTCCAGGACTGGAAGTTTGCACATTTAGGAGATTAGGTTGATTAGGTTGAGGTGTTTCCCCCTGGAGAGTCAGAGGTTGAAGGGTGACATTATAGAGGTTTATCAAACCATCAGGGGCATGGATATTCTGAACAGCCATGTTCTGCTCCTCAGGATAGGGGAGTTCAGAACAAGTGGACATAGGTTGAAGGTGAGGGGGGTTGATTTAGAAGGGACCTGAAGATAAATGTTTCACACAGAGAGTGGTGAGTGTACAGAAAGTGCTGTCAGAGGAAGTGCTGAAGGCGGTTACAATCGCACATTAAAAAGTATCTGAAAGAGGAGGGATATTTACCAAATGCTGGCAAATGGAACTGGATCAGATTTGATATCTCCTCGGAGTGAACAGTTTGGACTAAGGGGTCTGCTTTCGTTCTGCATCACTCTCTGGTTCTATAAGAGGAATGACGAATAATTCTTTAAGGTCCTTTCAAGTGGGAATTCTCTTCTCTGGAAGTTTATCGTGACTCTATGTTCACATTGATTGAAAGGTGCATTAGTTAAATATTTGACAGAGAAGTGAGTCACGGATAATGGGATACAGACAGGAAAGTGGGGCTGAGACCCCAACCTGATCAGCCACAATCTTACTGCCTAGTGGAGAAGGCTAATGACCCACTCCTGCTCCTCAGTTCCATATTCCCGCGTTCCATCCAGCCCCTCATACCTGCTATATAGGAGCAGTTGGAGGCCACTTACTCCTATAACCTGGTGCACGAGAAACAGAGGAGACCATTCAGTCCCTCAAGACTATCACACACGCTTTGAGGTGATTTAGGAAATGTAATTGGAAAACCCAGGCTGGGTATGAAAGAGGCCCCTCATCTCTCTTTAGAAAGCTTCCCCTTGTGCTC
>NW_025149528.1:0-1352 GCF_004010195.1 Chiloscyllium plagiosum | reverse complement strand
ACACAACTTTGAAATAGTAATGGACCAGAAAACGTTCCTAGGGCAAACTACAGACACTCCTGCTTTCCCACTTCTCGCTTCAGGTCGAATTTAGCAGTTATTCTGAGTGTGTGCTCCATCCGGACGCTCAAGTGGTTAATGGCTGAAGCCAACTCCCAATGGTGGATTCACCATTGGAAGAGTCTGTTCTGGTTTTAAACTTTCTTGACACCATCCGGTCATCTCTGCCAACATCTGACTGTGGATACTAAAAGCTCCTGTACTGGCAAAACAAAAACAACTGGTGGAGTTAGAAATGAAAGAGTCATCAAAACCAGGCTGGAATCCTTTCTGGACTTGGCGAGACCAGATGCCCATTGAAGATGACATAGCAAAATGGAGAGCAAGCGTGTTTGTTGCAATCAAAGGTTACTGAAAGATAGTGGCTGAACTCTACGAGGGTCATCCTGTGATTCCATCATTCTTTGCCTGGTCCATAACAGCACGTTTGTCATCGTAATGCAAATAACTTCAACACCTACCCGTTGCCTCTTTGAACCAATGTCATCACCTCAACACTGCTCGGAATCTACCTCGCTGCAGGAACTCACCAACAACAAGCTGCCCAATTTTGAGCCAAGGGTCTTTCTATTTTAGTCCTGCGCTGTTGCTGCCCCAGACTCTCTTGATGGGGATTGATGTGAGGGGTATGTTATTTTTAGTTGACACGAGCAGGTGTGCTTCCTCTGGATTTTAAGCCATTGTTGTTCCTTTTCCAGCGGTGTTCAATTGCGACAGAGCAGAGAGGATTTATTTATTTAGTTGAAAGCGGCAAATGCTGGAGATCACAGCATGTCAGGCAGCATCCTCGAGAGAGAGCAAGCTAAGATTTTGAGTCTAGATGATTCATCAGAGCTGTTCATTCGTTTTCTGATTTATTTGATCTTCTTGAGTTTATTTTTAATTTGCCCCCCTGTGGCCACTGCCTCAAAGTGGTTGTTGGTCAAAGGAGAGCCAATGTTTGCGTGTTTATTTGTTTTTGCTTTTCTCCAGAGTAATTGTCTTTATTTTTGTTTACCAAACAAAGGCAGCTTTAATTGTTGATTTAAAAGAGCAGAGTTTAAAATCACACCACACCAGTTTATAATCCAACAAATTTAGTTTTTGGTGTGCTGCTGGTGCTAGTACTTCCAAATAAACCTATTGGGCTGTAACCAGGTGTTGTGTGATTTTTAACTTGGTCGACTCTGTCCAACACTGGCCAGTCCTCATCTTGAAATAGCAGAGTGTTTTCCTCCAGTGCTGTGCCTGTCCTAGGAGTATCTGATGCAGAGGCGTTAGCAGTTCTTGGTTTATTTGCGTTTAGATCTTTG
>NW_025149527.1:0-1352 GCF_004010195.1 Chiloscyllium plagiosum | reverse complement strand
TAATCCGCATTCAAAAGTGAGATTGGTCTCCAACTTTTGAGTTCCTCTCTCTCCCCCTTCCACTTGTAGATGAGGGTGATGATGCCTTTCCTCATGGATTCACTCATGGTACCTGCCCGAAGCATACTGACATACACCTCCAGCAGGTCCGAGACAAATGCCTTAGCGACACCTACAGGCAGCACAGTGACACTCACACTCAGTGCGATACCAACAGGCAGTACAGAATAGCACACACACACTCAGAGCCACTTCCAGGCAACATTGACTAACATAAACACTCTGAACGTCAGACAGCACTGAGTAACATGCTCACACTCCATGCTGCCTGGAGGTGTCTCTCTGAATAACACACCCACACTCGGAGTGACATCTCCAGGCAGCATTATGTAGTACACTCGCACTCAGAGAGACACAGCCTGCAGTGACAGAGCTTGGCCTAAGATCATTTCAGGTACTATCCAGCATGCAGCAGAGAGTGCACAGTGCAATCCCAGCAACTGGGCCTGGACCAACAGAGTGAAGGGGAATGCCTGAGATTGGAATCATTGAGTCCCAACAGATTTCAGTTTCTGTTCTGTTTGGAATCTTGTAACCTCCACAGATTCCAGATCGAAGAGATCATTTGAAAATGATTGATGATTGGCTGTCAGTCAATACGACAACTGATGCCTTATTGATTGACAGGCCAAGCAGCCAATTGTGACAATGTCATGCGGAAATGCAGCCAATCAGCTGAACGGAGTGGTCCATTTCCAAAACACACAGAGGTGAATCTTCTTCACCTTTACTCCCTTTTCCAGATTGACATTAACAGAAAACAGTCAGCAATTAACAGCCCAGACAGAGGAGGTTGCTCAAATTCACAGCCAGAATGGAGCTTGAGGAAATCACTTGTGGAGATTTTCTCAATAACATGAGAATCTTGTCCCTTTAAACAGTGATAAAAACCTTAAATTGGAGCTGGTGGCTGAGCAGGAAGGAGATCTGGTTTACTGAAGCAGAAACTTCTAAGGTTCACATTGTTTTGTACAGCTGACAATCTTCAGCAACTTGAAGAGATTTTACTTGACATCACAAATCACCCCTGTTCCAATCAAACACTCACCGGACAAGAACAGCATGAGGTTTGACACACTGTAAAGGTCTCTCGACACTGTCCCAATGACGTGCCTGAACTCCTGAACCTCAGAAATGCCTCTGAGGAGTTCTGAAAAGGAAAAGAATTGAAATTTAATGCTCACAATGATCTTTGCCCTGCCAGCTCAGCCCTGTCCTATTTAAAGTTGTGTCTCCTCTGTGGACTGTCTCAAACACTGTACACACATTCTGATCTCCTGATGCTCTTGCTG
>NW_025149526.1:0-1352 GCF_004010195.1 Chiloscyllium plagiosum | reverse complement strand
CTAGGTGGGTCAGAGGGGGAATCCTTTGTCTTTCCTAACATCATTCCCAAACTGCCCTTCCAACAGGATGCATAGTCCGCCTCCTCTTGACTAAAAGGTTGTTTGCCATTCGCATACAAAACTAAATACTGACAGACCCAATCCTCGTCCGAACCATACTTTGGCCAGAAGACAGCCGGACGAAGGATTGGTTCTTTGGTCCATACTAAACAACAATATTTAATCATTGTCTTTTTATCTTTTGCCCATGTACAAGTATTACTTGTCCAATCCCGCAACATCCTCCCCAACGGACTTTCAGGAGGAATGTCACCAGGGACTCTTTCGTCCTTTAGTCTATGACAGCTACTCTGCCTACCCATTTTCCCGGGGCCCTCGCTAGTCCCTCAGCGAGTAAATACCTCTTTTCCCGGCCACCAAGGCAATACTTAAAAGTCAGGTTTCTTACCTTGGTCTGTGCACAGAGTTGCCTGTCCCCTTTTGCTGCCGTATCGTCTATCGAGCTCCTATCACTGTCTGATTCAGATGTCTCTCTTGTAGGATTCACACCAGTCACCCAAGGGAGCAGACCAAACCGGGACACGAGACCGCTCCTCAATGGGGAACGGGACGCGTCTTCCCAGTGTCCAAGGCCAGCCACTCCCCCCGGTGATGGAAGAAAATCCCGGACGATCCCCCAATTGTGAGAAACAAAAGCTCACTCACTTCAATAATTTCAGTCCGAGACCAAAAATCTGAACTCGTAGTGCCGCTTTATTTGTACACTTGCAAGTGGGTGCAATGTCTAAAGCCAGGTAAGACAATGACAAATGCACATCAAATCCAACAAACTCTTAAAATTTATACAATTTTGAATCCACATATTTTTCCTTACTCCATTGTTTGCTCCCATCCTCCGCTTACGTCACTCATTTCCTTCAGACTGATCCCACAACCTCTGTTTATCCGGCCTTGTCAGTGACAAATGTCTGTCTCTGCCTCCCATAAAGTTGTTTGACGTCATCCCATCCTTTGCTTACCATTATCTGCTCCCTCCATCTGCGCTGCCCCTCACAGCATCTTATCACTAAGCCCTTTTAATTGGGGTTTGTTCCTGTGCCTCTGTACAAGTGAGAAACAGATGTTTACAAAGGCCTCTTTCCACAGCATTTTATCTAGTGCCTGTATTTCTACCATTGTTCTGTAATCACGTCTCATGCTAATGTCCTTCCTCCATGTACTTCCCGTTTTTGCTAACTCAGCTTCCAGCTGAGAAAACAATCACAGACTAATGTGAATTCATTTACTGTGTATCAGAACTTATAATTTGCAGAAATAAAATCAATTCACCTATATCCCACATCACTAATCAA
>NW_025149525.1:0-1352 GCF_004010195.1 Chiloscyllium plagiosum | reverse complement strand
ATACAAATATTTCTGTCACGGCCCCCACTACAACTTTGCCACAATGTTCTGGGATACACTTGTTCAGGACAGAGGGCTTTCTGTCCCTTTGTGTGCTAAGACCTCCAGCACCATCTCTTCTGTAATGGAGACTCTTTTCAAGACATCACTATTTATTTCCTTTTGTTTCCTAATCTTTGTCCACAGTATGTTCTGACATGAAATATTCATTTCGGGTCGCGCCCATCTCCTGTGGTTCCACACATAAATGGCCTTATTGATCTTTGAGGGGCTCTATTGTCTCTCTCGTAGCTTTTTTGTACTTGTATGCTGTAGAATCTCTTTGGATTCTCCTTAACTTTATCTGCCAAATCTATCTCATTCCACCCATGTTACTTTGCAGTTTATCCAGCCTCTCTGTTTCTGTCAAACTTCCTAAAGCAGGAGGATCTGAATTCCACACAGTACTCCAACTGGAGTCCCAGCAATGTCTGATACAGCTGAATCATGGTGGACCAACTCATGTTTTCAATGCTCTGACCCATGAGAGCTAGTGTGTCAAATCCATTTTCCCTGCCCTGTCCAGCTGTGATGCCACTTCCATGGAACAATGTAACTGCAGCCCTTGGTCTCTCCCCGTTTGACACCACTGCACAGAGCTCTGCCATTAATTGTGTTTGTCGTCCCTGGTTTGTTTTAAGAAAATCCAATACCTGAATTCAGCTCCATCTTTCATTTCTTAACCCACTGGCTCAGTTGGTTAAGATCACCTTTGTTAACTGTATTCACTGCCCAATATAACACTTATTATACTATCCACAAACTTACTAACAATAATTCATATATTCTCGTTTATGTCAATAATGCACATGTGTGGACCCTGCACCGATCCTTATGGCACACCGCTGGTCAGAGGCCCCCAGTCTGCACAACAACCCTCTCCCACTACCCTCTGTCTCGTACTGTCAATCCCATTTTGTGTCTGATTGGCTTGCTCTCCCTGATCCCATGTGATCTAACCTTAGTAACCAGTGCACCAGGCTAAACCCTGTCAAAGGCCTTGCTGAAGTCAGGATAGACAACGTCGACTGCTCTGCCTTCATCCATCTTCTTGGTCATCTCTTGAACAAACTCTATCAAGTTTGAGAGACACGACTTTGCATTCACAAATCTATGCTGATTATCCCTAATCAAACATTGCCTTTCCCAATGCATGGAAGTCCTGTCCCGCGGATTCGCTTCCAACAACATTTGCACATTGACATCAAGCTAATTGGTGTTTTTGTCCCTAACTTTCTGTCGCAGCCTTTCCTAAATACTGGCACAACATTAAGCAACCTCCAGGCTCCGAGCTCACTACCCGTGGCTGTCAG
>NW_025149524.1:0-1352 GCF_004010195.1 Chiloscyllium plagiosum | reverse complement strand
CTTTTTCTCTTTTTCACTCTTTCTCTCTTTTTCTCTTTTTCTCTCTCTTTTTCTCACTTTTCCTCTTTTACTCTGTCTTTTTCTCTTTTTCTCCCTTTCTCTTTTCTTTTTCTCTCTTTTTCTCTCTCTTTTTCTCTGTTTCTCTCTCTTGCTCTTTTTCTCTCTTTTTCTCTCTTTCTCTCTCTCTTTTTCTCTCTCATTTTCTCTTTTTCTCTCTCTCTTTCTCTTTTTCTCTCTTTCCTCTCTTTTTCTCTCTCTTTTTCTCTATCTTTTTCTCTCTTTTTCTCTTTTTTTCTCTCTTTTTCTCTCTCTTTTTCTTTCTCTTTTTCTCTTTTCACTCTCTTTTTCTCTCTCTTTTTCTCTCTTACACTCTTTTTCTCTCTCTTTTTCTCTTTTTCTTTCTCTTTTTCTCTTTTTCACTCTCTTTCTCACTTTTTCTCTTTTTCTCTCTCTTTTTCTCTCTTACACTCTTTTTCTCTCTCTTTCTCTTTTTCTTTCTCTTTTTCTCTTTTTCACTCTCTTTCTCACTTTTTCTCTCTCATTTTCTCTCTCGTTTTCTCTTTTTCTCTCTCTCTTTCTCTTTTTCTCTCTTTCCTCTTTTTCTCTCTCTTTATCTCTCTCTTTTTCTCTCCTTCTCTTTTTCTCTCTCTTTTTCTCTCTCTTTTTCTCTTTTTCTTTCTCTTTTTCTCTTTTCACTCTCTTTTTCTCTCTCTCTTTCTCTTTTTCTCTATTTCTCTTTTTCTCTCTCTTTTTCTCTTTTTCTTTCTCTTTTTCTCTTTTTCTCTCTCTTTTTCTCCCCTTTCTCTCTTTTTCTCTCTCTTTTTCTCTTTTTCTCTCTTTCTCTCTTTTTCTCTCTCTTTTTCTTTCTCTTTTTCTCTTTTTCACTCTCTTTTTCTCTCTTTCTCTCTTTTCTTCCTTTTCTTTTTCTCTCTTCTCTTTTTCTCTCTCATTTTCTCTTTTTCTCCCTTTTTCTTTTATTTTTCTCTTTTTCTCTCTCCTTTTCTCTCTTTTTCTCTCTCTTTTTTTCTCTCTTTCTCTCTTTTTCTCTCTCTTTTCTCTTTCTCTCTTTTCTTTCTCTTTTTCTCTCTCTTTTTCTCTTTCTCTCTTTTACTCTCTTTTTCTCTCTTCTCTTTTTCTCTCTCATTTTCTCTTTTTCTCCCTTTTTCTTTTATTTTTCTCTTTTTCTCTCTCCTTTTCTCTCTTTTTCTCTCTCTTTTTCACTCCCTTTCTCTCTTTTTCTCTCTCTTTTTCTCTTTTTGTCTCTTTTTCTCTATCTTTTTCTCTTTTTCTTTCTCTTTTTCACTCTCTTTTTCTCTCTTTTCTCTCTTTTTCTCTCTCTTTTTCCCTTTCTC
>NW_025149523.1:0-1352 GCF_004010195.1 Chiloscyllium plagiosum | reverse complement strand
ACCTTTTTCTCATTGATAAGGAACACAATCCCATCTTTTTCTCATTGATAAGGATCACAATCCATCCTTTTACACATTAATAAGGAACACAGTCCCACCATTTTCTCATTGGTAAGGAACACAATCCACCCATTTTCTCATTGATAAGGAATACAATCCCCCCTTTTCACATTGATAAGGAACACATGCCACCTTTTTCTCATTGATATGGAATCCAATACCACCTTTTACTCATTGATAAGAAACACAATCTCACCTTTATCTCATTGATAAGGAACATAATCCACCCTTTTTCTCTTTGATAAGGAACACAATCCACCTATTTTCTCATTGATAATGAACACAATCCCACCTTTTTCTCATTGGAAAGGAACACAGTCCCACAATTATCTCATTTATGAAAAACACAGTCCCACCTTTTTCTCATTGATAAGGAACACAATCCCAGCTTTTTCTCATTTTACAGAACACAATCCACCCTTCTTCTCATTGATAAGGAACACAATCCCAGCTTTTTCTCATTGATAAGGAACACCGTCTACACATTTTCTCATTGATACGGAACACATTCCCACCATTTTCTCATTGATAAGGAACACAGTCCCACCCTTTTCTCATTGATAAGGAACACAATCCCACCCTTTTCTCATTGATAAGTAACACGGTACCAAATTTTTCTCATTTATACGGAACACAATCCCATCTTTTTCTTCTTGATAAGGAACACAATCGACCATTTTCTCATTGATACAGAACACAATCCCACCTTTTTCTCCTTCATATGGAACACAATCCACCCTTTTTCTCTTTGATAAGGAACACAATCCACCCATTGTCTCATTGATAAGGAACACAATCCCACCTTTTTCTCATTGAAAAGAACACAGTCCCACACTTAACCCATTGATAAACAACACAGTCCCACCTTTTTCTCATTGATAAGGAACACAATCACACCTTTTTCTCATTGATAAAGATAACAATCTATCCTTTTTCGCATTAATAAGGAACACACTCCCACCCTTTTCTCATTGGTAAGGAACACAATCCAAACTTTTTCTCATTGATAAGGAATAAAATCCCCACTTTTCTCATTGATAAGGAACAGAATCCCACCTTTTTCTCATTGATATGGAATCCAATGCTACGTTTTCTCATTGATAAGGAACACAATCTCACCTTTATCTCATTGATAATGATCACAGTCCCACCTTTCTCTCATTGATAAGGAATACAATCCCCACTTTTCTCATTGATAAGAAACACTGTCCCACCATTTTCTCATTGATAAGGATCACAATCCATCCTTTTTCTCATTGATAAGGAACACAATCCACCCATTTTCTCATTGT
>NW_025149522.1:0-1352 GCF_004010195.1 Chiloscyllium plagiosum | reverse complement strand
TGCCTTACCTGATACAATGCATTCACGCATTTGGTGCTTTTTCAGGGTATAAGATTAATTTTGCTAAATCAGAGGCTATGCCTATGCGTGGTCTTACAAAAGAGTTGGTTCTTGAGGAGAAAGTGAGGACTGCAGATGCTGGAGATCAGAGCTGAAAATGTGTTTCTGGAAAAGCACAGCAGGTCAGGCAGCATCCAAGGAACAGGAGAATCGACGTTTCGGGCACAAGCCCTTCTTCAGGAATCCTGAAGAAGGGCTTGTGCCCGAAACGTCAATTCTCCTGTTCCTTGGATGCTGCCTGACCTGCTGTGCTTTTCCAGCAACACATTTTCAGCTCAGTTGGCTCTTGAGAGTGGCTATAGATTCCCATTTAGGAGGTCACAGGGGGGTTTTGTGTATTTGGGCGTATTCATTACTCCAGTTCTGGATTGGCCGTTCAAAGCCAATTTTACTCAATTATTTGAAAAAATTAAACAAGATCTCCAAAGATGGGAGGCACTTCCAGTCTCATGGTTGGGTCGGATAGCGCTTATTAAGATGAATATTCTCCCTCATTTGCTATACGCTCTACAGATGCTCCCCTTGATTTTCAACAAACAAACAGTCAGGAGACTGAACAGTTGGTTCAGCTCCTTTATCTGGCACCATAAACAGCCCCTCATTAAATTAGCCAAACTGCAGTTGCCTCACAGATTGGGGGGAATAGACCTTCCGGATAATAAAAATTACCAATTAAACTCGCTTTTGACCTACGTAAGTGATTGAGTTTGTGGAGACCCTCTTTCAATATGGCTAGATATCGAAGTCTCCCAGGCAAGGTGCCCTCTTACCAGTTTGCTGTTTTTGGACAAGATGAGGACAGTTAGGGAATATTGCCATAACCCAATAGTCATCCCTGTTAAAGCATGGAGGGCAATTCGGCAGAGGGAAGGTAATATTAGCAAAACATCTTTGTTTACACCTTTAGTGGGTATGCCGAATTTTCAACCAGGTATGATAGATTCAGGATTTAAACATTGGGCAGATAGGGGTATATCTTGCATGGGTGATTTATTTGAGGGAGATGTAATGATGTCCTTCGATCAGTTAGTACGGAAGTACGAGTTACCTAATAGAGACCGCTTTTGTTTTTTCAAGTTAGGGATTTTATTTTAAAAAGGACCACACTTTTGGCTGATCCCTACAAATCTGACATAGAAAGAGGGGTACTAAGGGCTAAGAGTACACTCTCTGTCAGTACTCTATATCACCAATTGGGGGGTACCACCTCAGATGAGTCTGATCGACTCTGCAAGACGTGGGAGAGCTGGGTGTTGAAATTTCTTCAGAGGCATGGGAGGATATTTAGGAGA
>NW_025149521.1:0-1352 GCF_004010195.1 Chiloscyllium plagiosum | reverse complement strand
CAGTGAGGATTCTGAGTTTTGAACAGAACAAACTGGAACGAAGTGACCTTGGAATGGATATTCACAGATCATCGAAGATATTTAGATAGGGAGCTCAGTTGGTCGACAGTATCTTTGGATATCTTGTGTTGTCGACCTCAGATTGTGGATGGTATTCGATCTTTAGCAACTGCCAGTTTAGGAAGCAACTAAAAAAATGAGCACAAGTCTGGTCAATGCAATAATCAACATTTTTAAAAATTGTAAGATAAAGGATGGAAGGCTGAAGTATATCACTTTGACCATCAAGACCCCTTCATCACTGATACTTCTCCAAGTCATGCTTGGGAGGGTTACTTGCAAATGGTTGCGCTTCAGTACATCTTCAACCTTGTCCTCATAGTCGGTACAGTTTCTGAGCTTTGAATGCTCTGTCAACACAGCCTGGATGACTGACTCCACCGCATCTTGTAGGTGGAGCACTCTGCTGCAATCGTGCCTTAGCGGTGAGGGTAATAAACATTCGGGTATGAACGTGTTACAGTTAAGTGACTGCATTGTCGTAGAGGATGTCCAGTTCCTTCAGTGGTATTGAAGCTGCACACGTCCAGGCAAATGGAGAGAGTTCTGTTACACATATAATTTGTACCTTACAGATGATGCAGGCTTCACGGAGACATGAGTTGTGTTAATAATCAAACAAAGTCGACTGTCGGACATTTGTTTTGCAGTCAACATCTTTATATGGGCGGTCAGGTTCCATTTCTCCTAAATATTAGCTCAGAGGGCGATTACACGGATGACTTTAATTACAACGAAGCCATTGAATATCAATAGAATATGATTAGATTCTCATTTCTCAAAGTATCATTACTGTATTTGGTCCATGTGTGACTTATCCGATTCCAATCGCAATCTGATTTCAAGTTCCAGTTCCCGTGCTGTACGGGACAGCAGAGATTTCCGAGGATGTTGTCAACTTTGGATAAAATGGAGCTTCGTGGAATGATTGGGATTATTCTCCTTGAAACAAAATCGTGGGATCTTGACAGGGTATAAAGTACAGAGTAATGATGAATCAATGGGCAAGGAACACTGGAACGGGAGGGGCTGAATGATTCCTTTCCTTGCTGTAACCAGACACTGCTGTTGAACTCTGAAATGGGACGATATCAGACAAGTCGGTGAAAACTTACTTCCTGCTTGGTTTCTCCCGAGGCCTGTGTCACATTTGGGGAAATGTGTCTGCGTGTTTGAGTCTATGGGTAAAAATGAGCTTCAGTTCCCGTCTCAAACTTTAATCCCATTTATTGTGTTTTACGAAATTGAAATGTTCCAGTGAAATTAACATTCAGGTGAAACGTGAGAGCATA
>NW_025149520.1:0-1352 GCF_004010195.1 Chiloscyllium plagiosum | reverse complement strand
ATGCGTGTGTGAGAGAGAGAATGTGTGTGTGTGTAAGAGAATGTGTGAGAGAGGGAATGTGTGTGTGTGAGAGAGACAATGTGTGTGTAAGAGAGAGAATGTGTGTGTGAGAGAGAATACGTGTGTGAGACAGAGAATGCATGTGTGAGAGAGAACGCGTGTGTGAGAGAGAATGCGTGTGTGAGAGAGAATGCGTGTGAGAGAGAGAGAATGTGTGTGAGAGAGAGAATGCGTGTGTGCAAGAGAGAGAGAATGCGTGTGTGAGAGAGAGAGAGAGAATGCGTATGAGAGAGAGAGAGAATGCGTGTGCGCGAGTGAGAGAGAGAATGCGTGTGTGTGTGAGAGAGAATGCATGTGCGAGAGAGAGAGAGAGAATGCGTGTGAGAGTGAGAGACAATGCGTGTGTGCGAGTGAGAGAGAGAATGCGTGTGTGCGAGAGAGAATGCGTGTGCGAGAGAGAGAGAATGCGTGTGTGTGTGTGAGAGAGAGAATGCGAGTGAGAGAAAGAATGCGTGTGTGCGAGAAAGAGAATGCGTGTGCGAGAGATAGAGAGAATGCGTGTGAGAGAGAGAGAGAATGCGTGTGTGCGAGAGGGAGAGAGAAAGCGTGTGTGCGAGAGAGAGAGAATGCGTGTGTGCGAGAGAGAGAATGCGTGTGTGCGAGAGAGAGAATGTGTGTGTGAGTGAGAGAGAATGCATGTGTGCGAGAGAGAGAGAGAATGCGAGTGAGAGAGAGAATGCGTGTGCGCGAAAGAGAGAATGTGTGTGCGAGAGAGAATGCGTGTGCGAGTGAGAGAGAGAATGTGTGTGTGAGAGAGAGAATGTGTGTGAGAGAGAGAATGCGTGTGTGAGAGAGAATGCGTGTGTGAGACAGAGAGAATGTTTGTGTGAGAGAGAGAATGTGTGTGTGAGAGAGAGAATGTGTGTGAGAGAGAATGTGTGTGTGAGAGAGAATGCGTGTGTGCGAGAGAGAGAATGTGTGTGCGAGAGATAGAGAGAATGCATGTGAGAGAGAGAGAATGCGTGTGTGCGAGTGAGAGAGAGAATGCGTGTATGCGAGAGAGAGAATGCGTGTGCGAGAGAGAGATAATGCATGTGTGCGTGAGAGAGAGAATGCGAGTGAGAGAGAGAATGCGTGTGTGCGAGAGAGAGAATGCGTGTGCGAGTGCGAGAGAGAGAGAATGCGTGTGTGCGAGAGAGAGAATGCGTGTGTGAGAGAGAGAATGTGTGTGTGAGAGAGAGAATGCGTGTGTGCGAGAGTGAGAATGCGTGTGTGCGAGAGGGAGAGGGAAAGCGTGTGTGCAAGAGAGAGAGAATGCATGTGTGCGAGAGAGAGAATGCGTGTGTGCGTGA
>NW_025149519.1:0-1352 GCF_004010195.1 Chiloscyllium plagiosum | reverse complement strand
CTGAAGCGGCTGTCGCTAAATTGGGATCTTCACTAGGCAGAGCTCGACGGGGGGCTTTTGGTCTGGGAGGGTAACCGTCAATGGCAGGATCTGAAACAGATTAAGGCACTGTTCAGCTTCATTCGGTTGTTTTCTGCACATGCCTGCATGTGCTGTAGCGTCTGTATGCGTATTTGTTATGATATTTACTTGAGATTTCCTTTCTCTGATATCGGCCTCAGCCTTCCACATTTTATAAACGCTCCAATTTACAGGTTCTATTTTCCCCTTCCGTTTCTCCTACTCTCTCTCCTCCAACCGTGACCTCAGTACTTCCAACTGCCTTTTACTAAACCCACATTCCTTGATCCACAATTATAACGACTTTACAAACTCTGGGCCGTAATTATTTAACATATACTTGTATTATTGGTTGGACATTCCAAGTCCTCTGTTAACCCTCTTTTTGTTTGGTCTTGCTGAAGCCGATTTTCAGCGTTATTAGAAAAGTGTTCAGCTCTTCACGTTGCCGTTATTTGTTAACATTTGACTTGCTTTTACCTCTGGCGGTCTCCTCTCGCATTAGGCGTGTCCGCCACAATCCCTTTTTTTGTAAACCAAGAAATCACGTACCCGGTATGTCTTTGGAGAGTCAAACTCAGCCAGTGTTGGTTCCAAGTCTAAAACCACATTAAACCTGCTGTCTCTTAACCACTCTACAGACGGCAATCCTTTCCCTTGGGTTTGCTCGAATACCGAGGAGAAAGTGAGGTCTGCAGATGCTGGAGATCAAAGCTGAAACTTTATTGCTGGAACAGCACAGCAGGTCAGGCAGCATCCAGGGAACAGGTTGCTGCCTGACCTGCTGTGCTGTTCCAGCAATAAAGTTTCAGCTTTGCTCGAATACCGTGCGAGAGTTTACAGAAACCTCTTCCTGATTCATTTATTCTCTTAGAATGAGTCTCTACATAGGATTACTAAAGCGATGGCTCTTACCCCGACCCTATTCGATTCGAACCCCCAGCTATGGCGCAATCCACAGATTTGCAGTCCTCTCACGCAAAGGGGCCACTTCAGTGCTCGAGATGGTGTGAAGGACCTTGAAGGCGCTTACCTAAACGCGGGATCCTGGATGAGCCCCCACGTTTACTGTCATGAAATTGAACTGACTGGACTCAGATGCTAGCAAGAGCAAATAAAAAGCTTTATTTTTAACCACTGCAGGGAACCAATACACTTGGCAATAAAACGCCTTGGGTTCGGACCCTGAACAAAATTCATATATTCCTGTTATACTATTCTTATCACACGCTCAAGGACAAGGGCTGTGAAATATTCGTGTTCTTATTTTCTCATTCCTTTGCCGTGGAAAT
>NW_025149518.1:0-1352 GCF_004010195.1 Chiloscyllium plagiosum | reverse complement strand
TCAACCTTCATCTCAGTCATAGACTAGATTAGACTGGTGCTGGAAAAGCACAGCAGGTCAGGCAGCAATGGGGGAGTAGGAAGATGATGAAGGGCTTTGGCTCGAAAAGACGATTTTCCTGCTCCTCGGATGCTGCCTGACCTGCTATGCTTTTCCAGCACCACTCTAATGTAGACTCTGATTTCCAGCATCTGCAGTCCTCACTTTTGCCTCAGTCATAGACGATCTTACTGGACTGTCCCTCCAATAAGGTCAGGGTGGTTGTGACCATAGATGACCCTGTCCCAGAATATCCCATGTCCTCCATTGCGCTTCCCTCTCCCCCCTGTTAAATGTTGAGTTTCCACACCTTCACAATTAGATTAGATTATTTAGATTATTTACAGTGTGGAAACAGGCCCTTCAGCCCAAGAAGTCCACACCGACCCGACGAAGCGAAACCCACCCAGACCCATACCCCTACATTTACCCCTTCAGCAAACACTACGGGCAATTTAGCATGGCCAATTCACCTAACCTGCACATTTTTGGACTGTGGGAGAAAACCGGAGCACCCAGAGAAAACCCACGCAGACATGGGGAGAATGTGCAAACTCCCCACAGTCAGTCGCCTGAGGTGGGAATTGAACCCGGGTCTCCGGCGCTGTGAGGCAGCAGTGCGCCCACTATTTGTTATGCCTTTTACATTTGAGCATCCTGCTCCCTATTCCGTGACTTCCCAGTGTAGCTGTGGCCCTGATAATCCCCTTGGCATTCAATGATCTAACCTCTGGGAGTAACCATGGTCACACTATCGCCCTTTCCCTCTACTCCTTCCCAAAGTGCTGGATGGAGAAGTCTGACTGATGCATGTCAGGGTCCCTTGCTTGATTTCTGTGCAGGTCCATGATCAATCCTCTGCAAATCCCCGGACTTGTTACTCTACAACTGCAGGCCTATTTACTGGAAGTATACAGACCATGAGACTGCCCTAAGCACTCAATGATTGACCATGTTTTAGAAACATAGAAAAATAAAAGCTGAGAGCCTGCTCTACTATTCAACATGATCATGGCTGATCCTTTATCTCAATGCCAGCCTCAAGTCCCTTCGCTGTGCTGCCACTGCAGAACTCTGTCGCCATTCTTCGGGGTCATCTTGTCTCGACCGCCACTGACATGAAACTGTGCTGGGTCGGTCTTAGCAACACAAGCCCCACTGAAGCTGCTAGGTCCTGCTGTGGGCAATGGGCCCAAACTTGCCTCCCTCCACCACCGTTGAAAACACAACTTTGCCTCCTTCTGCTGCCAGGAACAAGCCTTGTCTCCGACGTGCTGGATGCCTTGATGCCACGTGAGCTGGGTGTTGATATA
>NW_025149517.1:0-1352 GCF_004010195.1 Chiloscyllium plagiosum | reverse complement strand
ACAGAGGGAAGGGTTGCCAACTTGGAGAAGGGGAGAAATAATAAGAGCAGATCGCAAGTTAGTCAGAGAATAAAGTTGATTGGGTAATGTAGGAGTCAAAAGAGGTGACCTCATGCAGCTCAAAAGTATAACTGTGTACTAGTTTGAATGTTCATTGCTCATCTGCTTCTGCATTTGATGCTCTTTCTTGCAAGATCGTAGAATAAATTGTCTTGTTTCTAGTTTTGGTGGTCTCATCTAAATTTTATTAAATTTGTTTCTAACATCCAGCATGCTCCGTCTGCAGCCCTATCTCCACAGTCCTCGAAATTCATGACTCATTTGGCGCAGCAACTTACCACACTTCAATGCATGGGTTTTTCATGTAATTCCTCTTTAATAATTCTAATTTCCTGCACTTCCTCATCTTCACCGATCATCCTGTTCCCGAATATTTCTGGAAGATTTTCTGTTCCTTTCACTGTGGAGACAGAACCAACATATTCACCTCATGGGACAGAGATAGCCTATGTCACCTCGTGAATACCTCAGAAATGGCACTAGGGCACCTGAGGAATATGACACCTATTCCTTTAGATTTAGAATCCCTACACTGTGGAAACAGGCCCTTCGGCCCAACAAGTCCACACTGACCCTCCAAAGAGTAACCCACCCAGAACAATTCAGCTATCGTGTATTTACCCCTCACTAATAACCAATCCAATGGGCAATTTAGCATGGCCAATTCACCTATGTTGCACATTTTTGGATTGAAAGTTCCAGAATCAAACCAGTTCACTTCATGGTCCGTATCAGCACAATCCTCTCCCTGGTGTGAAACCACAAGCGACAAGCTCTGTGACCTCCTCATTGTCTAATCAAACTGGCTTCACACATTGCACCTGGAATAGGTACAATATTGGAAAACATTCCTGGAAATCCCAGAGAGGAGATTGTAGTGCCCTGCTCCCCACTGTTTACAGAGCTTCCCTTCCATGCAGTCTCTGCTCCATTTGTTAGCCGTGTTGAAAAGACCCCGATACACTGTGAATGCCCTGCCCACACCTTGTTCAGAGTGAGCTCACCAGACACTCAGCTCTCCCTAAATGAATGCAGCAGCTGGTACACAAACCTGAGGAAACCATTTACAGAACCTTCACTGATGCTCCAGTGACTGGAGCAGGTAAAATCCATGTATACATGGCACACCCACTCTGTGTTGAAAATGCCTTCGTTCTCAGATTCTTGTCAGTTGCTGATGAACTGTTACATCTCTAGGTAAAAACAATGACTGCAGATGCTGGAAACCAGAGTCTAGATTAGAGTGGTGCTCGAAAAGCACAACAATTCAGGCAGCTTCCGAGGAGCAGTAA
>NW_025149516.1:276-1352 GCF_004010195.1 Chiloscyllium plagiosum | reverse complement strand
CACTCACTCAGGCGCCAGTCCGTTGAAATTCCCATTTGGAATTGCCTCGTTGCCATTTCTTTGAGCAGTTCATGACCCAGACGTCTCGCACTGCCTCATAGACAGCATTCATGCTTCGGTGTGCCTGAATATACCTTCTCCTTGCCAGTTCTGCTCTTGTTACACGTTAACAGTTGTCAGATTTTAGATTCGCTGGAGAGCTGAGGGAGTCACACGATTTGTGAGGTATTTTCCGCAGCCAAAATATTTCGCTGAGAACTTGGGAATGGGTCAAGAGGAATAGTCATTGGCAGCCATAGTCCGGAAAACCTTTACCTGTTGCTGGTCTGGAACCAACCACCTTCCAGAAAACTAGCCCAACGCGCGGGCGGAGTGATGAGTGCCCTGCCTTCCTACCAATAACATATTCTAACTACTGTTCGCCACTGAGCAGGTAAATACCGTCTGATCCAACTCGTCCCTGCTGACCTGATATTCGTAATTCATCCCCCCCTATTTGCCAAAATTGTCCGTTATCCCTCTTCACCCGATCCAGATGCCTTTGAAATGTTGTGAGTGTACCAGACTCCACCGCGAAATCTGGCAATTCATTCCAAACACGCAAAACTTCCTGTGTGTAAAACAAGTGTCCCTCAGATCCCTTTTAAATGTTACCACTCTCACCTTAAACCTGTGCTCTTTAGTTTTGACCTTCCCTGCCAGGTGAATAAACTATTGTCTATTTACTCTATCCGTCTCCCTCATAATTATATACATTTCTGTAAGGCCACCCCTCAGCCCTGAAGCTCCACGGAAAGTTATCGCAGGTTATTCAGCTTCACGCTACAGACCAAACCTGCAAAACCTGTAACATCCTCAGGAATATGATTGAACTTACGCCAAGTTCGTCATTGAATGCGCGTGGGCTAAAGTCCCTGAAGTGAGGAGATTCTCAAACACTAGTCATGAAAAACGTAGTTGTGGGGTTTTGTGAGGCAGCGTGGAAGGGTGGTCGAAGGCGCTGTCCCTAAACTGTACTCTCGGTCCAGTCATTGGTTGGAGTCCCACCGTAACCAGAGCCACGGGTGAAGTAGGGT
>NW_025149516.1:0-261 GCF_004010195.1 Chiloscyllium plagiosum | reverse complement strand
TTTTTTTCTGTTTTACAGTTGCTCGGTGAAAATTTAAGTCAACCTCCGCTTTTGCAGAAGAGTTCACAGCTGGATATTCTCTACTTTAAATGCACAGTAAGAGACAATCTCTTATTGCTTTTGTTTAAAACTCTTGCCTTCGCCTGTTGAAACTGACAGGATAACGAGGATGCAACCATCCTCTCAGGGCCCATCAACCGCGTTAATATGCCCAGAGAGAACCTCACGCCAAGAGGAATGGGCTCATTGTGGAGAATTCCC
>NW_025149515.1:0-1352 GCF_004010195.1 Chiloscyllium plagiosum | reverse complement strand
CCGGCAAACTACCTTTCATTATTAATTCCGTTTCTTGGTTTATCCTGCCCAGGTGCATCACCTGACGTTTATCCAGATTGAATTCCGTTTACCAATGACCATCCTGTCTCGTCACCCATCGATGTTATTCTCCAGACTGATGCAATTCTCCTCACTCTTTACCGACGCATTTGTTTGTGCCTGAGTGTGTCAAGGAAACCTTTATTGTGACGTTCTTAGAACTCCAATGTCACTTTCCAAAATAGGCAAAAAAAGATTGTGGATGCTCCAAATATTTGTACAATGGACACATTCAGTGATTGCTGTTCTTCATCATAGGTATTTAGAGCTCTAATTGACTAGTTGTTCACGAAAAATACTTCCATTCCACATCTTCTACCTCTTGTGCCCACCATAGGTCATGTATTGTCTGAAAGCATTGTGGTCACCGCTGCTTCCATCCACACATCAAAAAACATACCCTGAGCTTTTATCATGAAGTGCTATAATTGAGTCAATTATGTAGGTTACACCATGTGGCCAAGTCATATTTCATGGAAAACTTGAAATACGATCATAAAGCTAATGTTAGTGGAGCAGCTGCTTCATTTTTCTGTTTTCTTGTGCAATAATTGCGATGAATTGAAACAGCAGAAACATTACTTATCTCCCCTGAACACGGGTGTAATGTATAAATAACATTTTCTGTGTAGTGCGCTACATGTTCAGGACTATCTCTGATAGAAATGCACGCACCACCGAAAAACCTATTGTTTTCTATGTATTATCCAGTCCTTGCAGCTATCGGGATTCCAGGTAAAATATGCCTATTGTAATGTATCCATAATTGTGTGAATTATAGATGAGCTGAAGTCCCACTCCCATTTGATGGAGCATGTCCACAAGATGCAATTTTTCTTTCTCTTACGTCATGGAACATGTACTCCACTTCATTTAAATACGTTAATTCTCCTCTTCAACTCGATATTTTTGTGCATTACTGTAGTATGTTCTCCATGCAATTTGCATAATTTAACCCCGTCAATCGTAGAAATGCCGCACTTTGACCAGGATTTTCTTTTCCATGAGATAATGGCTAACTGTTTGATCATTTCATTGATTTACTCACTGATTTTCCAATGAATTCCGTCCGCAAAGCAGTATGTGCTTCTATTTTAATGCGAGCATTGCTACTTTCTGTGAACTAGCATTCTCGTGTTAAAATGCAAATACAACATTGTGAATAAAATGTTGTCATCCCATTACTCTCCTGTTGTTGCTGTTAATATGTAAACTTCTCGTGGCATTGATAACAAAATGCTTGATTTCACAGGCTGTTGTGATAGTGTAATCATAATTCAGCAATATTCTAG
>NW_025149514.1:0-1352 GCF_004010195.1 Chiloscyllium plagiosum | reverse complement strand
TAATCAGTGAGATTGGGATTAACAGTGAAACATGAATCCGTGAGACTGGGATGGAGGGAGAGAGATTAATCAGTGTGACTGGGACGGACGGTGAGAGATTATTCAGTGAGATTGGAACGAACAGTGAGAGATTAATCAGTGAGACTCTGACGGACAGTGAGATATTAATCATTGAGACTGGGACGGACTGTGAGAGATTAATCTGTGAGACTGGGACGGACAGTGAGAGATTAATCAGTGAGACTGGGACGGACGGTGAGAGAGTAATCAGTGAGACTGGGACGGACGGTGAGAAATTAATCAGTGAGACTGGGACGGACAGTGAGAGATTAATCATTGAGATTGGGACGTACGGTGGGAAATTAATCAGTGAGACTGGGATGGACGGTGAGAGATTAATCAGTGAGACTTATTAATCAGTGGGATGGACGGAGAGAGATTAATCAGTGAGACTGGGACGGACCGTGAGAGATTAATCAGTGAGACTGGGACGGAATGTGAGAGATTAATCAGTGAGACTGGGACGGACAGTGAGAGATTAATAAGTGAGACTGGGACGGACAGTGAGAGATTAATCAGTGAGACTGGGACGGACAGTGATAGATTAATCAGTGAGACTGGGACGGAATGTAAGAGATTAATCAGTGAGACTGGGATGGAGGGAGAGAGATTAATCAGTGAGACTGGGACGAACGGTGAGAGATTAATCAGTGAGACTGGGACGGAGGGAGAGAGATTAATCAGTGAGACTGGGAAGGACAGAAAGATTAATCAGTGAGACCGGGACAGACAGTGAGAGATTAATCAGTGAGACTGGGAAGGAAAGTGAGAGATTTATCAGTGAGACTGGGATGGAGGGAGAGAGATTAATCAGTGAGACTGGGACGAACGGTGAGAGATTAATTCGTGAGACTGGGACGGAGGGAGAGAGATTAATCAGTGAGACTGTGACGAACGGTGAGAGATTAATCAGTGAGACTGGGACGGAGGGAGAGAGATTAATCAGTGAGACTGGGACGGACGGAGAGAGATTAATTAGTGAGATTGGAACGAACAGTGAGAAATTAATCAGTGAGACTCGGACCGACAGTGAACGATTAATCAGTGAGACTGGGACGGACAGCGAGAGGTTAATCAGTGAGAATGGGACGAACAGTGAGAGATTAATCAGTGAGACTCTGACGGACAGTGAGACATTAATCAGTGAGACTGGGACGGACTGTGAGAGATTAATCAGTGAGAATGGGACGGACAGTGAGAGATTAATGAGTGAGAATGGAACGAACATTGCGAGATTAACCAGTGAGACTGGGATGGTTCGTGAGAGATTAATCAGTGAGACTGGGACGGAC
>NW_025149513.1:0-1352 GCF_004010195.1 Chiloscyllium plagiosum | reverse complement strand
AATATTAGAACAAACAGTCTTACCGCAACCTCAACCCAAACTCTCGGTCAGATATGTCGATGACATCTTTGTAATCATTAAAGAGACAGAAATAGAAAACACACACCGGATCATCAACGCCACACTCACAGGAATCCTCACTAGAGAGGAAGAAAAAAACAACCATCTCCCATTCCGAGACGTGATGGTACAGAGAACACCGAACGGAGAATTCACCACAAAGGTATACAGGAAAACCACACACACAGACCAAGTCCTGAACTACGAAAGCAACCACCAGAACACACACAAAAGAAGTTGCATCAAGACACTGTTCAAAAGGGCCACAACACACTGCAGTACACTAGAACTGCAAAAAGAAGAAGAAGAACACCTCTACAATGTATTCGCCAAAAACGGATACCACGGCAATTTCATCAACAGATGCCTAAGGGAAAGACAACGGAATGAGGGCATGCCACAACCTAAAGGACTAGCCACGTTACCATACATCAAGAACATGTCTGAACTGACAGCCAGACTACTGCGACCACTAGGACTCATAACAGCACACAAAGCAACAGCCACTCTCAGACAACAAGTCACCAGGACAAAGGACCCGATACCCAGCATGAGCAAAACCAAAGTAGTGTACAAAATTCCATGCAAGGACTGCACAAATACTACGTAGGACAAACAGGAAGACAGCTAACGATCCGTATCCATGAACACCAACTAGCCACGAAACGACATGACCAGCTATCCTTAGTGGCCACACACGCAGATGACAAGCAACATGAGTTCGACTGGGACAACAATACTTTTATAGGCCAAGCCAAGCCTATCCGAGAATCTTGGAGAGGCATATGGAAGAAATTGAAAGGGAGCATGTCGGTTAGTCTGATCTTCCAGTAGGATAAACGGGCGGCACAACATCGAGGGCTGAAGGGCCTGAACTGTGTTGTACTGTTCTTTGTTCTGTGTTATATGGATGTTCTCATAGAGGCGGGAGATGAGTTTTGACGTGACAGAGAGTTGAAAAGCTATGAAGACTTGGACAAGAAAGAAGATTTGAGAGCTAGAGCAGATCAGCCATTAACTTAGTGAAGGGCAAGGCAGGCTTGGGAGGTGAACGATCTGCCCCTGTTTCTGATGTTCTCACATTCTGTTGTTGGAAATTTAGTCGGTGTTATTTTCCTGGAAGGTGTGTTATTGAATCTTGCAGTCAGGGAGAGCTGAGGATTTTGTGAGCCATCTCGAGTCGACGTATGGGGGCGGTATTCATAGTGAAACTGGGTCGACAAAATTACCAACAAATGGAGCACACGTTACAGAGAGAAGAAGCTCTGTTTTAAGAGAAATGAGGGGCGTCT
>NW_025149512.1:0-1352 GCF_004010195.1 Chiloscyllium plagiosum | reverse complement strand
ACATCGATCGATGGAAAAAGGTGCCCTTTCTCTAGATAACTGTTCAAAATGCCTGTTTTTTTATACCCCAAGACATCGGATTGTCTCATTGGTTTAATGCTGTCAAAACAGTATAATTCAAATTTGATTGGGTTTTAATATCTCGGGTATAATCTAAAGTGATTGGCTACATTGCATTCTTGAAAAAACATAGCAACCAAGCTGAGATAGTTTTTTTTTACACAGCCAAATGTTACATCCTTTTAACTTTCCAATACGCTTTATGCCTGTTCAGAGGTTGTCAGTGTTCACTCTGTCTTAAAGGTACAGTACACTCCTTCAACATCATAACACCTCCTCACTTAAGAAAACAAACGAACCATCATAATGAAAAGATGGCTTCATCCTTAACTCTATTACCATGAAGTACTCGGGACATTAATCTAAGTTAATATTAACTCCTCGACACACACATACACACACACACAAGCACACAGACACACACACAGACAGATGTACGTAATAAACATCTAATCAATTTTAACTGTACTTTATCTGTTGGATCCATGATAATGCATCTCCTATCACATTCTTACGGCCCTCAACATGTACAATTTGTAAATTAAAAGTCTGTAACATAAGACTCCAATTAAATAGTCTCATGTCCTTGTCTTTAAAGCATTACAAGAATGTAAGAGGATTGTGATCCGTGTACACAATCGTCTCTGACACATTAAATATTAAACTGTCATAAGCCCAGAACCAAACTCAATAATTCTTTTTTGACCATACAGTATTTTCTTTAGTGGGTGTTGAGTTTCTTTGAAATGTAACCAACAGGCAGTTCAATTCCATCATCATCTTCCTGTAGCAGTACAGCTCCAATTCCTATATCACAAACATCAATTGCAACTTTGAAAGGTTTCAAAATATTTGGTGTGGCTAAAACTGGCGTGGTTGTTAAAGCTCTTTTTAAATTGTTACATGTCTCCTGGCATTGTTCTCTCCAGCAAAATTTTGTGTTCATCTTCAGCAAATCTGATAGGTGCGCCACAGCCACTGAAGTTTGGGACAAATATCCAGTAGAATCCACTCAGTCCCAAAAATGAAGTATCGCTTCCTTTAAGGTTGGCCATGGAAATTCCTCGATCGCTTTCACCTTTTTGTACATTGGGGTCAACCTTCCATGACCGATGTTATAGCCCAAGTACGTCACCTCTGCCTTTGCAAATTCTGTTTTAAGTTTGTCACCAGTTTCACTTATCTTAATTGCTCAAAGAGCTCTGCCAAATGTATGGTGTGTTCCATCTAGGACTCACGAAAGATCGCTACATCATCCAAACCGACTGCACAGTTTGTTAACCCAGTCATAA
>NW_025149511.1:0-1352 GCF_004010195.1 Chiloscyllium plagiosum | reverse complement strand
CTACCCTTCTAACCATTTCTTCTATATCTTCCTACAATAAAAGGCCTTCCTCCTCACTGCCAACCACCGGGCCAATATTTGTGTAATACACAAACTTACTTATCACACTCTTCACCACCCTCCTCCTTATTCACATCTACATCATTTATGAATATCACAAATAATAAGGTTACAATCACACAAAATATCAGTTTATAGTCTAACAGGTTTATTCGGAGGCACTAGATTTCGAAGCGCTGCTTCTTCACCAGTTGATTGGACGCTTTGAAAGCTCGTGACTCCGGATAGCCCTGCTGGACTATAACCTGGTGTAGTGTGATTTTTAACTTTGTCCACACCAGTCCAATGCCAGCACCTCCGAATTGCGAATAAAAAGGGACACAGCACTGATCCCTGTGTTACACCATTGGACACTGGTCTCCAGTCACACAAACAGCCTTCTACCACCACCCTCTGTCACCTACCACTAAAGGTGGTTTGGATGCAACTTGCTAAGTGACTAATGAATCCTACCTGTTCCCTGGTTATTCTGTTCCATTCAGCACGCTTGTTGATTACCTGGGGATTCTCCATAATCTTGCCCTGCCAGCCGGTTTCCATGCCCCTGGTTAGTCAGTCCTCACTGAGTGGTGAACGTTCGCCTTATTACAGTCTTAAATGGCCTGTCCCAGATTCTCCCATTATTCGCCTTGAATGTGGACTGGGCAGCCAGGGAAACATTCCAACTTGTCTTACGTTTAGTGAATTTTATAAGTTTCACTGCGACCCACCTCTCATTCTTTGAAAATCTCGAGAACGCAGGCCGAGTTTCTTCATCAGGCAATTGTGCCATCTGAGGATTTAATATGGAGAATGTCCATTGCACTTCCTCTGTGGTCAGTATATTCTTTCTCAGATTGGGTCACCAAAACTGTACTCAATACTCCAGCTACAGTCTCATCAACATGCTGTGAACCTGCTTCAACATGTCCTTCCATCAATGTTCTGACTCCCTTAAATGGAGGCATACCAAACTTTAACTTTCCACTTAAATATATTCATCCAAATACCTTCCACATTCATTGCATTTACGAACTCACTGTTTGAGTTCTTATAGAAAGTCTTCTCAAAATCTAAAATGCGCCATTTCTACTGTTTCCCATTATCTCTGCTGTAAGAAACAATTTCAAACAATTCCGAAGTTTATCAAATCTGGTTTCTCTATCAGACATACATACTGATTCTTTGCAATGTTGCTGTTCATTTCTAAATATCCAATATCACGTCCTGTATAATAGATTCCAAAAGTTTCCCTACAGATGTCAAGTTAATTGGTCTGCAGTTCTCCACACTGTCTCTTCTTCCCCTTGTAG
>NW_025149510.1:0-1352 GCF_004010195.1 Chiloscyllium plagiosum | reverse complement strand
AAGATTATTGCCTTGAAATTAGAGGCAGATGAATAGTCACTCATGATGCTCTAAACGCACACTGATACGGTGATAAATTCCATGGCTATTTTTTTAAAATTCGGGTTACATGATTTTTGATGGTTTTAGAGAGACAGATGACGTTACCTTCAACGCACCCCCACTCCCATGTCGATTGTGAGAGACAGAGCGAGGGCCAGACTTTGAGCACACTCTTTCCACATTTGAACAATGCAGTTGGTGTGTGATGCTGCACTGAACGTCATGCTATACACAAACCCGACAATAGCCTCAATACGTTCATTTTAAAACAGTTAACTTCTTCTACCAGCTTCTGACCTCTATGAGGACCATATTTCTGTTTCCTCGCAATGGAAGATGCCTCTTTTAGACTTGACACAAAACATTTGGCTTCCTTCCTCACTGCAAGCAAACCACGTTGAAGTATCAATGTTCCACAGGTATTGAAGCCATGAGGAACATCGTAGAGCCGTCTATGAGTAGTGCCTTCTCCATTGGTTTGTCATGTTGGAGCATCAGTGATACCCTCATATTCCTGTATAAGTGTCTCGCGGGTTGAGCGGCCTCCTCTTCCCCCCATGGAACAAGTTAAACGGTCTATGAATGCGTTCTCCCTCTTCGTTTTACATTTGTTTCAAAGGCTGAATGGTCTCCACATATCCATGTGCAACCAGCTTGAATGAGCTTCGCTTTTCACTGTGGAAATGTGCAGTGTCTTGCAGTACTGTTACATGAAAGTTACCGACAATTTAACAGCAGAAAACTGACTGCTATCCGTGTCTTGCTGCACAATGATATAGAGTGCTTCAACAACTGAGAGGGGAACAAATGTTCTGATCATTGTGTGATCTTCAGTGACCATCCCCACTTCTGATCTTATGTTGAGGAAAAGACATTGTTAAAGCAGCTGGGGATATTTCTGCTGAGGAAGCTAACTAAAGGATCTGCTGAAGAGATGTCCAAGGACTGAGAGGATTGTCGGCCACCGACCACAAACACGTTTCTTTGTTTTCTGAAAGACCCCAACCAATGGGGAGATTACATCTAATTTCCATGAAGCTCAAATAAGTAGGTGGTCCCGATGACTTCCTCAGTCAAATATTGCTTTGATATCAAGGCCACTCACTCTTTCCCTGAGCCCCTGTAATGAACTCTTATTCATACAATTATGTTTGGTGTGTGTGTGGAAGGAGTGTTTTCTTCTCACAGAGGATCATCAATGGCAGGAATTACGTGTACTGGAGAGTGAGGTGAGTTACATCGCTGAAAGTATTTAAAGAGAAGGTAGATGGATTTTCGACCTGTCAGAGAGCTGAGGGGTGTGAAGAATT
>NW_025149509.1:0-1352 GCF_004010195.1 Chiloscyllium plagiosum | reverse complement strand
ATTGGTACAGAGCTCCATGATATACAGTGAATGGACCAATATAGTGGCAGTGTCCCCAGCTCTGGGCCGCTGTACCTGTCTTCAAGTTCGGTCTTTTCCATAGGTGCAGTGTTACATATCTGAGCAGATTGATTAAAAACTGTCTCCAGAGAGATGACAAGTTGAAGAAATGCATCCAACAATAATTAACACAGTTTCAAATTATGATTCTTCTCTCCATGAGGTCATCCGTTATCTGTCGCAATCCAATTTCAGTGATAAACATCTTCTACCAACTGGGAATGATGAAGTTGTCATCATCAGAGCTGAAACACCAATCTCCCAGTGGAGATCACACAGAATATAAAGGAACAATCCTGGGAATGTAACACCACAGAGTTTAATGCTTGAATTTTGTGTGCAGCAAGAAAGCGTTAGCACTCTCCACTGAAAATGTATCCGCCAATTCACTTAGCCCAGAAAGTTTTCTACATGTTTATTGCCATCATTGGTGTTCCTGGTAAGTATCTCTAATTATTTACAATTTGTGGATGACATCTCCCTGGTTTTCTTGATATTGAAGAGATTTGCATTCTGATGTAATATTCAATGTTACACCCACTCTCTCATTGAAATATCAGATAGTTAAATTAGATATATTTTTAAAAATCTGTTGTTTCATTGCTTTACTGCATGATTACCCTTATTTCAATGCAATGAACTCCTGAGGTTACCTTCAGCGAAGGAGTTATTGGAAATGCCAGCAAGTACAGAACTGCAATGGATCTTGGTCAGTCAGTGCAGTGGATCTCATCAACCCAGTGTTCTCACATTCCTGCGTGTATCTGTGTTTGTGCAGTTGTATTGATTTCAGCGCATTTCCTCCTTCCTACTTTCGGGAGCACGACAGTAAAAGGGTTTTGAGCTGGTTAATCTGCTTTACACCGTGTGGGTTTCAGATTCTATTAGCTCTGACTGTTGAATGTTCATAATCCACTGTCGGCTTGGGAAACTGTTGAGGAGCACGGATTGATATTTCCAATTATGGGAGTGATGAAGATTTGAGGAATAATTTTCTTCTTATAGAATCATGCAGCATAGAAATGGGCCCTTTGTCAACTCCTCCATCCTGACCAGATATCGCAAATTAACATAATCCCATTTGCCAGCATTTGGCCCATATCCTTCTAAGTCATTCCTATTCATATACCCATGCCTTTTAAATGTTTTAATTTTACCCACCATCACCACTTCCTCTCGCAGCTCCTTCCATTCATGTCTCGGTTCAAAGCTGTAATCTGCAGTGGGGTCTGCTGTTTGTGGACGGAGGGTGTCCCTATGAGGACAGACAAGTCCAACGGTCAGGTGTACAT
>NW_025149508.1:0-1352 GCF_004010195.1 Chiloscyllium plagiosum | reverse complement strand
CACTGTGACCCTGCTGTAACACAATCACTGTCCGACACTCTCCCTATCTCACTGTGACCCTGCTGTAACACTTTCACTGTTCCACTCTCTCAATGTCCCACTGTGACCCTGCTGTAACACACTCACTGTCCCATACTCTCCCTGTCCCACTGTGACCCTGCTGTAACACACTCAGTCTCCCACTCTGTCCCTGTCCCACTGTGACCCTGCTGTAACACACTCACTGTCCCACTCTCTCCCTGTCCCACTGGGACCCTGCTGTCACACACTCAAAGTCCCACACTCTCCCTATCTCACTGTGACCCTGCTGTAACACACTCAGTGTCCCAATCTCTCGCTGTCCCACTGTGAACCTGCTGTAACACACTCACTCTCCCACTCTCTCCCTGTCCCACTGTGACCCTGCTGTAACACACTCACTCTCCCACTCTCTCCCTGTCCCACTGTGACCCTGCTCTAACATACTCAAAGTCCCACACTCTCCCTATCTCACTGTGACCCTGCTGTAACACACACACTGTCCCACTGTGACCCTGCTGTAACACACTCACTCTCCCACTCTCTCCCTGTCCCACTGTGACCCTGCTGTAACACACACACTGTCCCACTGTGACCCTGCTGTAACACACTCACTCTCCCACTCTCTCCCTGTCCCACTGTGACCCTGCTGTAACACACTCACTATCCCACTCTCTCCCTCTCCCACTGTGACCCTGCTGTAACACATTCACTCTCCCACTCTCTCCCTGTCCCACTGTGACCCTGCTGTAACACACTCACTCTCCCACTCTCTGCCTGTCCCACTGTGACCCTGCTGTAACACACTCACTCTCCCACTCTCTCCCAGTCCCACTGTGACCCTGCTGAAACACTCACAGTCACACTCTCTGCCTGTCCCACTGTGACCCTGCTGCAACACACTCACTGTCCCACTCTCTCCCTCTCCCACTGTGACCCTGCTGTAACACACTCACTCTCCCACTCTCTCCCTGTCCCACTGTGACCCTGCTGTAACACACTCACTGTCCCACTCTCTCCC
This sequence comes from Chiloscyllium plagiosum, assembly GCF_004010195.1. Classification (NCBI taxonomy): domain Eukaryota; kingdom Metazoa; phylum Chordata; class Chondrichthyes; order Orectolobiformes; family Hemiscylliidae; genus Chiloscyllium; species Chiloscyllium plagiosum. Next base: position 313 of record NW_025149508.1, on the reverse strand, counting down.
TTTCCCTCTGTGACCCTGCTGTAACACACTCAAAGTCCCACACTCTTCCTATCTCACTGTGACCCTGCTGTAACACGCTCACTGTCCCAATCTCTACCTGTCCCACTGTGACCCTGCTGTAACACACTCACTCTCGCACTCTCTCCCTGTCCCACTGTGTCCCTGTTGTAACACACTCACTGTCCCACTCTCTCCCTGTCCCACTGTGTCCCTGCTGTAACACACTGACTGTCCCACGCTCTCCCAGTCCCACTGTGACCCTCCTGTAACACTCTCACTCTCCCAATCTCTCCCTGTCCCACTGTGACCCTGC
>NW_025149507.1:0-1352 GCF_004010195.1 Chiloscyllium plagiosum | reverse complement strand
CGTTGTTACTGTGTGAACCTTGTCCGTTGTCACTGTATGAACCTTGTCTGTTGTCACCGTGAGTAACTTTTCATTGTCAGTATGCGAACCTTGTCCATTGTCACTGTGTGAACCTTGTCCATTGTCACTGTGTGAACTTTTTCCCTTGTCACTCTGCAAATCTGGTCCATTGTCACTGTGCAATCCTTATTCATTATCACTCTGCGAACCTTGCCCATTGTCACTGTGCAAACCTTATTTGTTCTCACTGTGCGAAACTTGTCCATTGTCACTGTGCGAGACTTGTCCATTGTCACTGTGCGAAACTTGTCCATTGTCACTGTGCGAACCTTGTCCATTATTACTGTATGAACCTTGTCCATTGTCACCGTGAGTAACTTGTTCATTGTCACTGTGCGTGCCTTGCGCATTGTTAGTGTGTGAAACTTGTCCATGGTCTCTGTGCGAAACTTTCTGTTGTCACTGTGTAAACCTTGTCCATTCTCACTGTGTGAACCTTGTCCATTCTCACTGTGTGAACCTTGTCTGTTGTCACTGTGTGAACCTCCTTCATTGTCACTGTGTGAACCTCCTTCATTGTCACTGTGTGACTTTGTCTGTTCTCACTGTGCAAACAGTGTCCCATGTCACTTTGCAATCCTTGTCCATTATTACTGTGTGAACCTTGTCCATTGTCACTGTGCGACCTTGTTCATTGTCACTTTGCGAACCTTGCCTTTTGTTACTGTGTGAACCTTGTCCGTGGTCAATGTGCGTAACTTGCCTGTTGTCACTTTGTAAACCTTGTCCATTGTCACTGTGCGAGCCTTGTCCATTCTTACTGTGCAAACCTTGTCTATTCTGACTGTGCAAACCTTGTCTATTCTGACTGTGCAAACCTTGTCTATGATCACTGCGTGAACCTTGTTCATTGTCGCTGTGTGAACCTTGTCCATTTCCACTGTGCAAAACTTGTCCATTGTCACTGTGCAAATCTGATCCATTGTCACTGTCTGAACCTTGTCTGTTGTCACTGTGCGAACCTTGTCTGTTCTCACTTTGTGAACCTTGTTCATTGTCACTGTTCAAATCCTGTTCATTGTCACTTTGCGATTCTTGCCCATTGTCACTGTGCAAACGTTGTCCATTGTCACTGTACGTACCTTGTCCATTGTCAGTGTCCGAACCTTGTCCATTGTCACTGTGAAAAACTTGTTCATTGTCTCTGTGCAAACCTTGTCCGATGTCACTGTACGAATCTGGTCCATTGTCACTGTGAGAACCTTATTCATTATCACCTTGCGAACCTTGGCCATTGTCACTGAACATGCCTTGTTCACTGTAACTTTACGAACCTTGTCCATTGTTCGTGT
>NW_025149506.1:0-1352 GCF_004010195.1 Chiloscyllium plagiosum | reverse complement strand
TGGTCTCCAGCATCTGCAGTCCTCACTTTCTCTCTTTAGGAAGGATATTACTAAATTGGAGAGGGAACTGGAGGGTTTGAGTTATAAGGAGAGGTTGAATAGGCTGAGACTTCTTTTCATTGGAGCATAGGAGGCTGAGGGGTGACCTTATAAAGGTTTGTAAAACCAGGAGGGGCGTAGATAGCAAAGAGTCTTTTCCCTAGGGTGGGGAGTTCAAAATTAGGGGGCATATTTTTAAGGTGAGAGGAGAAAGATTTAAAAGGTACCTGAGGGGCAACCTTTTCACACAGAGGCTGGTTTGTATGTGGAATGAATTGCCAGAGGAAGTGGTGGATGCAGGTACAGTTACAACATTTAAAAGATATTTGGACATGTACATGACTAGGAAAGGTTAACAGGGCAATGGGCGAAAAGCAGACAGGTTTGGAAAACCTGGTCAACATGGACCGACTGTGTGACTCTCTTACAGAGAGATTGGACAGACGGGGATTTCTGTCCAATGGGAGCAGAGGAGATTGAGAGGGGACATGATTGAGAGGTATAAAGTGATAAGGGGCATAGACAGGGTAAACAGGAAGAAACTTCCCCCCGTGATGGAGGGTTCAATGTCCAGGGGCCATAGATTGAATGTAAGGGGCAGGAGGAGGTTTAGAGGGGGGGAATGGATAAAGCTTTTCAGCCAGAGGGTGGTGGGGAATCTGAAACTCTCTGCCTGTAAGTGAGATAGAGGCAGAAACCCTTAGCACATTGAAGACGTATTTAGATGTGCTTTTGTGAAGACAAGGCTTTAGGCCGAGTGCTGGGAAATGGGATTAGAACGGTTAGGTGTTTGTTTTTGACCAGCCTCGACGTGCCTTTTTCTGTGCTGTAGATCTGTATGACTATGAATTATTTATTTATTTATTCATGGGATGAGGGCCTCACTGACTAGGCAGCATTTATTACCCATCCCTAATTGCACAGAGGGCAGTTAAGAGTCAACCCCATTGCTGTGGGTCTGGAGTCATATCTTGACCAGGTAAGGATGGCAGTTTCCTTCCCTAAAGGACATTCGTGAACCAGATGGGTTTTCCAACAATTGATGATGGATTCATGGTTATTATTAGACTCTTAATTCCAGACGTTTTAAAATTGAATTCAAATTTCACCATCTTCCCTGGGACCCCAGAACATTATCTTGGTCTCGGGATTAACAGTCTAATGATAGTACCATTAAACTAATGCCTCCTACACAGTCTGTCCAATCTATCTGTAAGAGAGTCACACAGTCGGTCCAACCTGTCCATGTCGACCAGGTTTCCCAAACCTGTCTGCTTTTGGCCCATTGCCCTGTTAACCTTTCCTAGTCATGT
>NW_025149505.1:0-1352 GCF_004010195.1 Chiloscyllium plagiosum | reverse complement strand
TTCGATCATATCTAGCAATATAGGTTAGTATGTTCGGGAATGATGAATTAATACGATATTGGTGCAAGGTCAGATAGAGTCAGAGTCTCGGAGGTGTACAGCACGGAATAAAACGCTTCAGACTAACTCGTCCATGCTGATGGGATATCCCAAATTAAACTAATCACATTTGCCAGAATATGGCCAATATCGATGTAAACCCTTCCTCGTAATGTACCCATCCAAATTCCATTTAGAAGTCGTAATTGTAAAAGCCTCCACCACCTTCTCTGGCTGCTCATTCCACACATGCAGCACTCTCTGTGGGAAAACGTTGCTCCTTAGGTCATTTTAAAATCTTTTCCCTCTCATCGGAAATCGATGCCCTCTAGTTTTAGGGACAAAGACCTTGGCTATACACCCTATACATGCTCTTCACGCTACAGGAATAAAAGAACCTAACCTACTCGCACGCTCCCTATAGCTCCAATCCTGGCAACATCCTTGTAAATCTTTACTGATTCTCTTCAATTTTCACAATATATTTCCAAAAGGAGGGAGACCAGAATTGAATGCAGTACTCCAAAAGTGGCCAATGTAACGTGCTGTACAGCAGCAACATAACCACCCAATTCAAATAGTCAAAGCACTGGCCAATAAAGGCAAGCATACCAAATGGCTTCTTCACAATCCTATCTACCTGCGACTCTTCTTTCAAGAAGCTATAAACCCGCATTCCAAGTCTCTTTGTTGAGCAACACTCCCCAGGACCTTACCATTAAGTATATATGTCCTGACCTGATTTGCATTTCCAAAATACAGCACCTCCCATTTATCTAGATTAAAACCCAACTGCCAATTCTCAGCCCATCTGCCCATCTGATCAAGTTTCCATTGTACTCTGAGGTAAACCTTCTTTACTCCCCACTACACCATCAATTTTGGTTTCAGCTGCAAACTTAGCAACTATTGCTGCAATTTTCACATCCAAATGATTTATGTGAATAGTGAAAAGCAGTGGAGCCAGCACTAACCCTTGTAGCACACCAATGGTCACAACCCTCCTGTTCGAAAAACAATCCTTCACCACCACCTTCGGGCTAATTATTATACCTATGGCTAGTTCTCCCTGTATTCCATATGAACTAAACTTGTTAATCTCCCTACCATGCAGAAAGTTGTTAAATGCCTTACTGAAGTCGATATCAACAATATACACCTCTGCCTCAATGAATCCTCTTAGTCACTTCTTCAAACATAATCAGTCAATTTAGTGAGACACAACTTTCCATGCTTCGAGCCATGTTGCCTATTACTTATCAATCTTTGCTTTTCAAATTCCATGCAAACTTTGTGCCTCATAATCCTTACCA
>NW_025149504.1:0-1352 GCF_004010195.1 Chiloscyllium plagiosum | reverse complement strand
CCCACACCAACATTGGGCTCGATCCCTCTCCCCGATTGGGTTCGATCCCACACTAACATTGGGCTCGATCCCTCTCCTGCATTGGACTCGATCCCTCTCCTGCATTGGGATCGATCCCTCTCCCGCATTTGGCTCGATCCTTCTCCTGCACAGGGCTCGATCCCTCTCCCCCATTGGGCTTATCCTCTCCCGCAATGGGCTTGATCCCTCTCCCGCATTGGGCTCGATCCCTCTCCCGCATTGGGCTCGATCCCTCTCCTGCACTGGGATTGATCCCTCTCTCACATTGGGCTCAATCCCAATCCCACATTGGGCTCGATTCCTCTCCCAAATTGGGCTCGATCCCTATCCCGCATTGGGCTCAACCCCTCTCCCAAATTGGGCTCTATCCCTCTCCCGCATTGGCATCAATCCCTCTCTCTCATTGGGCTCGATTGCTTACCAACTTTGGGTTCGATCCCTCTCCCTCCACACTGGTTTCGATCCTTCTACTGCACAGGGCACGATCCCTCTCCCCAATTGGTCTCGATCCCACACCAACATTGGGCTCGATCCCGCTCCCCCCACATTGGGCTCAATCCCGCTCCTGCGCTGGGCTCTATCCCTCTCCCTCATTGGGCTCGATCCCTCTCCCGTATTGGGCTCGATCCCTCTCCTGCATTGGGATCGATCCCTCTCCCGCATTTGGCTCGATCCTTCTCCTGCACAGGGCTCGATCCCTCTCCCCCATTGGGCTTGATCCTCTCTCGCAATGGACTTGATCCCTCTCCCGCATTGGGCTCGATCCCTCTCCCGCATTGGGCTCGATCCCTCTCCTGCACTGGGATTGATCCCTCTCTCACATTGGGCTCAATCCCACTCCCACATTGGGCTCGATTCCTCTCCCAAATTGGGCTCGATCCCTATCCCGCATTGGGCTCGATCCCTCTCCCAAATTTGGCTCGATCCCTCTCATGAATTGTGCTTGATCTCTCTCCCACATTCGGCTCGATTGGTCACCAACCTTGGGCTCGATCCCTCTCCCCCCACACTGGTTTCAATCCCTCTTCTGCGCTGGGCTCAATCTCTCTCCCACTTTGGGCTCGATCCCTCTCCCGCATTGGGCTCGATCCCACTCCCACATTGGGTTCGATCCCGCTCCCCCCACATTGGTCTCAATCCCGCTCCCGCGCTGGGCTCGATCCCTCTCCCTCATTGGGCTCAGTCCCTCTCCCGCATAGGACTCGATCCCTCTCCCGCATTGGGCTCGATCCCTCTCCCAAATTGGGCTCTATCCCTCTCCCGCATGGGCATCAATCCCTCTCTCTCATTGGGCTCGGTTGCTCACCAACTTTGGGCTCGATCCCTCTCCC
>NW_025149503.1:0-1352 GCF_004010195.1 Chiloscyllium plagiosum | reverse complement strand
TATCAATTCGAAATGAGGTTGAGTGACGTGAACAATTGGATAAGGTCTCCAGACAGAAAGACATTATGCATAGTAAGCCACCTGAGCACGCTTAAAAGATATTTTGACAGGGAAGGAAAATAGAAAGAGAATGTCTTACTGGTTATAACACATAGTGAAGAAAGACGTTCAGAGGATTCTGAATTAGACATGTTCAAATTCGATTAGACAACGAGTCATTCATTTTTTAAAAAAAATAGGATAACGTTTTGAGATACATTCGAAAGGAACATAGTAATGACCTGAAACCGTTCTTGCAACCGCATGGGGAGATAGGTCAAAATAGAAGGAGAAGTACTTATGTAATTATGCATAATATAGATATAAGAAATGTTGTTCAAATTAGGCAACGTCCTTTCAGACTTTACCCTCGAAATTTGCCATGTGTTCAAAAAGAAATCGACAACGTGCCAAAGACAAACACAATTGAAGTGAATTCCAGTGACTTGATTTCAGACGTATTAATGGTTCCAAATCCAGACTGTAGGATGCAAATATCTGTGAACTATCGTGATGTTAAATTGGTACAAAGTCATAGTCGATTGCACATTTGGAAAACTGTGTGGAAAAGATGTGAAAAGCAACTCAAATCTATAAGTTGGATTCCTCAGTGCATACCAGGCTGCATCGTTATTCGAAAGAGTGAAAGCAATTTTGGTTTTTGTAACACTGAAAATAGTGTACCAGTTTGGTATGAAGAATGTGCCAGTATTATTTCAAAGACGAACCATAAAATCATTTTTGGTTTACCAATTATGCACTACGTTTTGAAGACCTGATGATTTTTAGTCTCACATGGAAGGAACATTTGTCGAATGCATTAGATTTATTCAGTTGACTTGGAACGACAGATTTTGTAATAAGGGGAAAATGAGGACTGCAGATATTGGAGATTCGAGGCAAGATTAGAGTGTTGTTGGAAATGCACAGCAGGTCAGACTGCATCCGAGTTGCTGGAAAATCGACGTTTTGGGCATGAGCCCTGCACCAGCCCTTCATTCCTGATAAAGGGCTCCTGCCCAAAGCTTCATATTAAACCTGGCTAATATCAATTCGCCAAATTCCAAGTCAACTTCATGTGCCCTGCTAATAGATATGGGCAAATGACCCCACGAATAAAAAAGAAAACAATGATTATTGAGAGTTGGTCGTGCTGTCGACGAAGAGAACATTACTACGATTCTGGTGTTGAATCCTTTTTAAATCAGAAATTAGTACCATGTTTTACCTCTATGTCTGCTCCATTCACTAATTCACGAAAGAAGAGCAGGCGGATTCAATTGGCAACAGAAGGCATTTGATTGCCTGAAAAC
>NW_025149502.1:0-1351 GCF_004010195.1 Chiloscyllium plagiosum | reverse complement strand
AGGAGATTGTGAAGGAAATGGATGTTTAATTTGAAGCCCGGTGAGAGAATAAGAGTTGGCTGCAGTGAAATTTGAAGATTATGGACAACACACATTATGTCCACAGAAAGAAATTGATGGCATGAGAAATTACATTTTGCCCATCGTACCGACTTCTTGGTAGTCAATGTACCTCTGTGGAGCTCCCATGTTGATTGACAGAGAGCTTCAGGCTTTGAATGAACTCTCACCACCTCAATGTGCAGTTGGTGTGTGACCCTACACTGAGCGTCACATTGTTCACAAAGCTGTCAGCAACTGCAATGCCTAACTCCAAAATAATTTAGCCATTCCCAACAGCTTCTGACCTCCATAGGGGATACTGATCTGCCTTCTCGGAGATGCCCTCCCTCCTCACCGTCAACAAACCACTTTAATGTATTCATTGTGTACCATTAGCAATGGAGCCAGGAGGAACGGCATGGAGCAGTCTATCCGTGCAGTCTCTGTTTTATTGGTTTGTCTTGTTGGGGCGCCAATAGCACCCTCCTATTTCTGTACAAGGGGCTTGAACGGCTGAATGACCGCCTCCTGATCTCCTTACCCTTTTCAAATTATTGGCTGAATCTGCTGACGAAGATTTTGTGGCTCATGTACCGGAATGCACTAATCCTTCTGTACCAATGCGTTCTGTGATTTTCTCTCCATTTAAGTAGGTTACTGTTATTTTCTCTTTTCAACACAACACTGACTTCTCTTAACCAACATTATATTGTTTTCGATCAATGTTTTGCTCACTAACCTCCCCATCTGTATCCCATTGAAGAGTCTCCATGTCCAGTGAAACGACTATCTTGGTGAATGAGCTAACTGAGCTCCAAGACAATCAGTCCTCTCAACCAAGTCATTGATATAGATTATAAATAGTTGATAATCTCACACTGATCCCCAAGGAACTCCACACAGTTACAACTTTACAACCTGAATATAAACATTTATCCCGAATATTTATTCCCTGATAGTTCAGTGGGTTTCCCCTGTTGCTGAGCATCAGGCTAGAAAGGTTACATGGCCTCATCCTATGTACATAGCGGGCTGAATGGCTTCAATCTATTCGTGCATAAATCCTTAGAGGGCAGAATGGTCTCCTTCTGTCTCATTATAACGATGCTGACTGGCTGAATGGGATCTTTTTATCTCTGTAACATTACTGAGTGCTTGAGAGAACAACACATGGGTTAGGAGCAACAGCTGGCCATTCAGCCCCCCTAGACTGCTGCACCATTCAGGATGTGCATTGTCGATGTGACTGTAACTAAACATCCCGTTCCTGTTTGTACCCAATAAACATGGATTCTCTTGTTCATCAAAG
>NW_025149501.1:0-1351 GCF_004010195.1 Chiloscyllium plagiosum | reverse complement strand
TTTATTCCTGCACGGTAGAATTTATCTATCTCTGCACGGTAGCATTTTTCTCTGCACGGTAGAGTTTATCCCTTAACGGTAGAGTTTATCTCTGTGCGGTAGTGTTTATCCTTGCGCGGTAGAGTTTATCCCTGCGCGGTAGAGTTTATCTCTGCTCAGTAGAATTTATCTCTGCGCGGTAGACTTTATCTCTGCACGGTTGACTTTATCTCTGCACGGTAGACTTTATCTCTGCACGGTAGTGTTTATCCCTGCGCGCTAGAATTTTTCTCTGTGCGGTAGAGCTTATCTCTGTGCGGTAGAGTTTATCCCCGCACGGTAGAATTTTTCTCTGTGCGATAGAATTTATCCCTGCGCGGTAGAAGTTAACCCTGCATGGTGGAATATATCCTCTGCGCGGTAGAGTTTATCCCTGCACGGTAGAGTATATCTCTGCGCGGTAGAGTTTATCCCTGCACAGTAGAATTTATCCCTGCGCGGTAGAATTTATCCCTTTGCGGTAGAATTTATCTCTGCACGGTAGAGTTTATCTCTGCACGGTAGAGTTTATCTCTGCGCGGTAGAGTTTATTCCTGCACGGTAGAATTTATCTATCTCTGCATGGTAGCGTTTTTCTCTGCATGGTAGAGTTTATCCCTGTGCGGTAGAGTTAATCTCTGCGCGGTAGTGTTTATCTCTGCGCGGTAGAGTTTATCTCTGCACGGTAGAGTTTATCTCTGCACGGTAGAGTTTATCCCGGCACGGTAGAGTTTATCCCTGCACGGTATGTTTATCCTTGCGTGGTAGAGTTTATCTCTGCGCAGTAGAATTTATCTCTGCGCGGTAGACGTTATCTCTGCACGCTAGACTTTATCTCTGCGCGGTAGAGTTTATCCCTGCGCGCTAGAATTTTTCTCTGTGCGGTAGAGCTTATCTCTGTGCGGTAGAGTTTATCCCGGCGCGGAAGAGTTTATCCCTGCGCGGTAGAGTTTATCCCTGCGCGGTAAAGTTTATCCCTGCACAGTAGAATTTTTCTCTGCGTGGTAGAGTTTATCTCTGCGCGGTAGAGTTTATCCCTGCGCGGTAGAGTTTATCCCTGCACGGTAGAATTTATCCCTGTACGGTAGAGTTTATCCCTGCGCGGTAGAGTATATCTCTGCGCGGTAGAGTTTATCCCTGCGCGGTAGCGTTTATCCCTGCGCAGTTCATTTTATCTCTGCGCGGTAGAATTTATCCCTTTGCGGTAGAGTTTATTCCTGCGCGGTAGAATTTATCTATCTCTGCACGGTAGCGTTTTTCTCTGCACGGTAGAGTTTATCCCTGTGCGGTAGAGTTTATATCTGCGCGGTAGTGTTTATCCTTGCGCGGTAGA
>NW_025149500.1:0-1351 GCF_004010195.1 Chiloscyllium plagiosum | reverse complement strand
AGTAACCCGGCCTGTCCCACACTCTCTGACACTGTATTCCAGACACTAACCCCTGGATTAATCCGGCGTACCCCACACTCTCAGGCACTGTTTTCCAGAACGTAACCCCTGGATTAATCTGGCCTATCCCACTCTCTCAGGCACTATGTTCCAGGCCATAACCCCTGGATTAATCTGGGCTATCCCTGACTCTCAGAAACTGTATTCCAGACCAAAACCCCTGGATTAATCCGCCCTATCCCGCACTGTTAGGCACTGCGTTCCATACACTAACCCCTGGATTGACCCGGCCTATCCCACACTCTCAGATCCTGTGTTCCAGACACTAACCCCAGCATTAAACCGACCACCACCGTACTCTCAGGCACTGTGTTCCAGACATAATCCCTGGATGAATCCGGCCTATCCCACACTCTCAGGCACTGTTTTCCAGTCCCTAACACCTGAATTAATTCCCGCACACTCTCAGGCACTGTGTTCCAGACACTAACACCTGCATTAATCCGCCCAATCTCGCACTCTCAGGCACTGCATTCCAGACACTAACCCTGGATTGACCCGGCCTATTCCACGCACTCAGGCACTGTGTTCCAGACCCTAACCACTGGATTAATCCGGCCTATCCCACACTATCAGGCACTATGTTTCAAACCCTAACCCCTGGATTGACCAGGCCTCTCCCACACTCTCAGACACTGTGTTCCAGACCCTAACTACTAGATGAATCCGGCCTAACCCACTCTCTCAGGCACTGTGTTCCACGCCATTACCCCTGGACTAATCCGGCCTAACCCACATTCTGAGACACTCTGTTCCAGACCCTAACCCCTGGATGAAGCCGGCCTAACCCACATTCTCAGGCACTGTGTTCCAGACCCTAACCCCTGGATTAATCCGGCCTCCCCCACTCTCTCAGGCACTGTGTTCTATGCCATAACCCCTGGATTAACCGGGCCTACCCCACATTCTCAGGCAGTGTGTTCCTGACCCTAAACCTTCGATTAATCCAGCCAAACCCACAACCTCAGACACTGTGTCCCAGACACTAACCCCTGGATTAATCCGCCTCCCCCACACTCTCAGGCACTGTGTTCCAGAGCCTAACCCCTAGATTAAGCCGGCCAAACCCACATTCTCAGACACTGTGTTCCAGACCCTAACCTCTGGATTAATCCTACCAATCCCACACTCTCAGGCACTGCGTTCCAGACCAAAACCCCTGGAATGACTGGGCCAATCCCACGCTCTCAGACACTGTATTCCAGACCCGAAAACCTGAATTAATTCGGCCTCCCGCACTCTCTCAGGCACTGTGTTTCAGACCCTAACCCCTGGATTAATTCAGCCTATC
>NW_025149499.1:0-1351 GCF_004010195.1 Chiloscyllium plagiosum | reverse complement strand
ACTCTCACTCCAATAATGTTACAATGTGCCCATAGACAGGACCTCATGTTGGTGAATATACACTGTCCTGGTAAAGAACGCACTGTCCTGGCAGCAGCCACCTCCTCTTCATTCAGAAGCAGTCAGCCATTCCCATCTTCTTTAGGTCTCCATTGGAAAGAAAGGGTAGTATCTTGGCTAAAGGCTGTCCCCTGGATACACGGTTCAAGACACCCACCATTCCCCACTGCCAACCAACCTCATCAAAATATCCCGTGTATACCGAGAGCAATAGGACCACTGGGCTTGACAGGGAGCAGACAATCATAGAGATAGAGCAACACTTCCCATGTCGGAATGGGTCAGAGTGAATCCTCCAGAACACATTATCACTATGTCATGTAATCCCTCGACATTTCAGTAACATACTGCCTTTCATTCTTCCTGAAAAAGCTGACAGGGTATACATTCCATTATATTCCGCTTGGCAAAGTATTAGTCATTCACTTTACCTGTCCATATCTCCACATTCACTCTCCAAATTTTGTTAATAACTTAATGACTTTCTTACCTTAGTGTCATCATCAAACGTAGTAGCAGTACATCTGTTATATCGTCCTGATCATTGATATCGATTGTAAACAGTTGAGGAACCAGCACTGGTCACTGTGTGACTCCACTGGTTACGTTCTGTCAAACTGATTAAGAGTGATTTATCCGGAGGGCCTGCTTCCTGTTTGGTAACCGTTCCTCCCCCGTTCCTGTGGAGCAGAGTCAAAGGGCTGAATAAGAACGAGGAACAATCCAGCCACTCAAGCCTGTTCGGCCATTGAATACAATCATGGCTGATGTCTTTGCCGGCTCAGTTCCATTTCCCTGTCTGCTCTCCATATCCCTTCATTTACTCAACGTCCCAGCATCCCCTGCACATTGGGGAAGTGAATTACACAGATTCACAGCCCATTGAGAGAAGTAAATTCTTTTCACCCATCAATTAAATCTGCTCTGCCTAATCCTAAAACTATGATCTCTTGTTCTAGTTTGCCCCACATGAGGAAATATCCACTCCACACCGACATTATCAATTACCTTTAACATCTTGCAGACCTCAATGAGGTCTCCTCTCATTCTTCTCAACCGAGAATGTATCGACCTTAACTGCTCAAACTCGCTTCAAACGACAAATTCGTCTCTGGAATCAATCTAATGTATTTGTTGAACTGCCTTCGTTGTAAACAATATCACTCCTGCAGTCAGGACCACAAACCTGAACACAGTACGCCAGTTACCGTCTCACTAATACCTTGCAGAGTTGCAGCAATTCTTCCCTCCATTTATACTCTATTCGTTTACAAGTAAATGCTGAAATTGC
>NW_025149498.1:0-1351 GCF_004010195.1 Chiloscyllium plagiosum | reverse complement strand
GAAGCGCAACCCACCCATACCCCTAACCTAACATTGCGGGCAATTTAGTATGGCCAATTCACCTGACCTGCACATCTTTGGACTGTGGGAGGAAACCGGAGCACGCGGGGAGAACGTGCAAACTCCACACAGTCAGTCGCCTGAGGCGGGAATTGAACCCGGATCTCTGGCGCTGTGACGCAGCAGTGCTAACCACTGTGCCACCATGCCGCCCACTACAGTACCTTGTACTATTCTTCATTGAACACTGCAATTGCTTTCCTTTTCATTTTAATGATCCATAATTGAATCTGACTCCAACACACTCTCTGGCAGACAGTTCCAGAGGTCAAAGTAATTTCAATCATTAACGAAGTAAGTTTTGGATCCATCCCAAAGACAATTCCGATGGACTTTTGCTTCCAAACATTTACAGTAAGTTCTTGGTATGGACACATTTCCAACTTAGTAGGTTTATTCCAGTTTTATAACATATTGGGGTGGCACACTGCTTAGCATTGCTACCTCACAGCATAAGGAACCCAGGTTCAATTCCAGCCTCAGGTAACTGTCGTGTGGAGTTTGCACGTTTTCCCTGTCTGCACAGGTTTCCTTCCAATGTCTAAAGAGGTGCTTCGGTACATCTGTGTGGACCTCCTCCGATTAACTGAGGGCAATGGGGCACTGTGAGGATCAACAGATCAGACAGTCAGTCAGCAACTTCTCTCCGGGAGACTTGTCTCAAGAAAGGCAGCGGTTTCTTATCTCATCCATTCTCCTACCCTCCACAAACTCCACACAGACAGTCGCCCCAAGGGTGGAATTGATCCTGGGTTCCTGGTGCCATGAGGCAGCAGTGCTAATCACTGAGCCACCATGCCACCCCTGAGCCACCGTGGGGTTGCAGTCCAAAGGAAAACAAATACAGTGCACCAACTCTCCCACTGCATCCACTGTCAGGAGAATCAGTCCTGGGGGGGACTCATGGCAATGTCAGCGTTGGAATCTAATTGTTGTGAGCGCTGGTGCCCCCTCTGGTGCTTCCGCAAGTTGCGGGAAAATGTAAACCTCTTCCCGCACTCAGGGCAGCTGAAGGGCCTCTCCCCGGTGTGGACTCGCTGGTGCTTCAGCAGGGCAGAGGAATCACTGAAGGCCTTCCTGCACTCGTGGCAGCTGAATGGCCTCTCCCCCGTGTGGACCCGCCGGTGGGTCAGCAGTGTGGAGGAGCGGGTAAAGCCTTTCCCGCACTCGGGGCAGGAGAATGGCCTTTCCCCGGTGTGACTTCGCCGATGAATCTCCAGGACAGATGGGGCATGGAAGCCTCTCTCGCAGTCGCAATACTTCCATGGTTTCTCCACGGTGTGGGATTCCT
>NW_025149497.1:0-1351 GCF_004010195.1 Chiloscyllium plagiosum | reverse complement strand
TACCTACTAGAGAAGGTGCAAAACTTGACTTACATTTGGGAAATAAGGCTGAGGTGACTGAGGTGTCAGTGGGGAGCACTTTGGGGCCAGCGACCCTAATACTATTAGATTTAAAATAGTGATGGAAAAGGATAGACCAGATCTAAAAGTTGAAGTTGTAAATTGGACAAAGGCCACTTTTAATGCTATTAGGCCAGAACTTTCAAAAGTTGATTGAGGGCAAATGTTCCCAGGTAAAGGGTCGGCTGGAAAATGGGAAGCCTTCTGAAATGAGATAACGAGAATCCAGAGAAAGTATAATCCTGTTAGGGAGAAAGGAAAGGCTGGTATGTATAGGGAATGCTGGATGACTAAAGAAATTGAGGGGTTTGGTTAAGAAAAAGAAGGAAGCATATGTCAGGTATAGACAGGATAGATCAAGTGAATCCTCAGAAGGGTATAAAGGAAGTAGGAGTATACTTAAGAGGAAAATAAGGAGGGCAAAAGGGCAAATAGATTAAGGAGAATCCAAAGAGTTTTTACGAATACAATAAGGACAAAAGGGTAACTAGGGAGAGAATAGGGCCCCTCAAATATATGTAAGGCGGCCTTTGTGTGGAGCCACAGGAAATGGGGGAGATACTAAACGAGTATTTTGCATCAGTATTTACTGAGAATAGGGCCCCTTAAAGATCAGCAAGGCAGCCTTTGTGTGGAGCCGCAGAAAATGGGGGATATACTAAATGAGTATTTTGCATCAGTATTTACTGTGGAAATTGATATGGAAGACATAGACTGTAGGGAAATAGATGGTGACAATTTGAAAAATGTCCATATTACAGAGTAGGTAGTGCTGGATTTCTTGAAACGCATAAAAGTGGATAAATCCCCAGGACCTGATCAGGTGTACCCTAGAGCTCTGTGGGAAGCTAGAGAAGTGATTGCTGGTCCTCTTGCTGAGATATTTGTATCATCGATAGTCACAGGTGAGGTGCTGGAAGACTGGAGGTTGGCTAACGTGGTGCCACTGTTTAAGAAGGGTGGTAAGGACAAGCCAGGAAACTATAGACCAGTGGGCCTGAAGTCGGTGGTGGGCAATTTGTTGGAGGGAATCCTGAGGGACAGGATGTACATGTATTTGGAAAGGCAAGGACTGATTAGAGATAGTCAACATGGCTTTGTGTGTTGGAAATCATGTCTCACAAACTTGATTGAGTTTTTTGATGAAGTAACAAAGAGGATTGATGAGGGCAAAGCAATAGGTGTGATCTATATGGACTTCGATAAAGCATTCAACAAGGTTCCCCATGGGAGACTGATTATCAAGGTTATATTTCACGGAATATAGGGAGAACTCACCATTTGGATACAG
>NW_025149496.1:0-1351 GCF_004010195.1 Chiloscyllium plagiosum | reverse complement strand
CACACTGTGACAGTCTCTGACAGACTGTGACACTATGTGACACTCTCTGACACTCTCCAACACACTCTGACACTCTCTGAGACACACTGTGACACTCGCTGACTCTCTCTCAAACACACTGTGACACTCACTGACTCTTTCGGACTCTCCCTGAATCTCTGAGACACACTGTGACACTCTCTGATCTCTCTGAAACTCTCTGTGACACTCTCTGCAACATGCTGAGACATAATGTTTCACTCCCTGGCACATTCTCCAACACTCTGCGACTCGCTCTAAGACGGACTGTGATACTTTCTGACTCTCCCTGACTCTCTGAGACACACTATGACACTCACTGAGACACAAAATGACACTCTCTGACTCTCTCTGACACTCTCTCAGGCACATTGTAACACTCTGACTCTCTCTGACACTTTTAGATACACTGTGACACTCTCTGATCATCACTGAAACACTGTGACACTCACTGACAGACGGTGACATTTTCCGAGATTATTTAACACTCTCTGAGACACACTGTAACACTTGTTGTCTCTCACTAACTCTCTGAGACACTCGGTCACTCTCTGAGACACACTGTGACATTTTTTGACTCTCTCTCACACTCTCTGAGACATATTGTGTCACTCTCTGACTCTCTCCGAGACACAATGTGACTCTCTCTGACACACTGAGATACACTGTGATGCTCTCTGACACTCTGTGAGAAACACTGTGACACTCTCTGACAGACTGTGACAATTTGTGAGACACACGATGATTCTCTGACCTACTGTGACACTCTCTGACATATGGTGACATTTTCTGCAACGCTGCGACACTCTCTGAGACACACTGTGACACTTTTAGTCTCTTTCTGACTTCCTGAGACACACTATGACACCCTCTGATTCTCTCCTGTCTGGCACAGGTAGAGACACACTGTGACACTCTCTGACACTCTCTGAAACACTGAAACCCTCTCTGAGAGACTGTGACAGACTGTGACACTCTCTGACAGAAACCACACTGCAACACTCTCTGACAGACTGTCACAGTATGTCATAGATAGTGTCAGAGAGTGTCACAGTGTGTCTTAGAGAGTGTCACAGTGTGTTGGAGAGTGTCAGAGAGTGTCACAGTGTGTCTCTGCCTGTGTCAGAGAATGTCAAAATGTGTTGCAGATAGTGTCAGAGAGTGTCACAGTCTGTCAGAGAGTGTCACAGTGTGTCTCTACCTGTGCCAGAGAGAGTCACAGTGTGTTTCAGAGAGTGTCAGAGAGTGTCACAATGTGTCTCAGAGAGTGTCACAGTCTGTCAAAGTCTCTCAGAGAGTATTTCAGTGTGTCACAGTTTGTCAGAGAGTGTCA
>NW_025149495.1:0-1351 GCF_004010195.1 Chiloscyllium plagiosum | reverse complement strand
CTCTGTAACCCCCATCCAGCTCCCTGAACCCTGTGGGATCTCTACATTCCTTTAGTCCGGGCCTGTCATTTCTGGCCCCGATTCCCATCGCTCTGTTCCTGGTGTCTGGACCTTCAGCCACCGGTACCGAGCGCTCTGGAAATCCCTCCCTCCCCTTCGCCTCTCTCTCCCCCTCCCTCCATTACAAAAATCCTTAAATTAACAGCTGTCTTCATATCTCTGCCTTACCCATTTTGACTTTCGCTTCAATTTTCTCTGATGTTCTCCGGTGTAGCCCCTTACAACCCATGTTGTAGGTGCCACATCAATCCAGGTAGTTGTTGATTCCCATGATGTCTGGTGGTTAACCCAGGGATGTCACAAGCCAGTGTGCAGTGCTGCCTAGTGGAGAATGTTGGCTACTGCGGCTACAGAGAACTCAGTGACCATAGAGAATCAGCAGCAAGTCACCAGTGAGTTCGAACCTGGGAAGTCAAGGAGCGCTAAATTGCAGCTCAGAGCTGGCTCTTGCAAATGATAGGGTCCCTGTCTCTGAAGATCATCTTCAAAAAATTATCACGTCGTCCACACCACATCGAGTCTTGTTTTATTTCCGTTGGGGTCAGCGCTCAGGAGTATGCAAAAGCAAGACCCAACCAGAACAACCTTTACCCATGTCCCCCCCAGGTCAATCAGGCTTCTATTCGTCTCCTGTATTGACTGACAAACCCAAAAGGATTCTTTTCCAAATCTACCCAACAGGAATGTCAATGTACAGTTCATTGGACACGATCCCAATTGATCAAAATATTTCCCATTCACTCCCACTCTACTACAATCCCAACGGATCAACCCCTTTCCTTTCACCCCCATTGGATGCAATCCCAATGGTCCCAAACCCCTTCCCATTCATTCCCATTGGACACAATCACAATGGATCAAACCCTTTCCCATTAATTCCCATTGGACTGAATCCCAATGGATAAAATCCCTTCCCATTGACCCCCATTGGACGCAATCTCAACGGTTTCAAACTCCTTTCCATTCATTCCCATTGGAATCAATCCTAACGTGTCAAACCCTTCCATTTCAATCCCTTTGACACAATCCCAATGGATTAAATCCTTTCCCATGCATTCCCATTGGGCACAATCCAAATATTTGAAACCTCTTCCATTCACTCCCATTCCACTACAATCCCAAAGGATCAAATCCCTTACCATTCACCCCCATTGAACGCAATTCCATTGGATCCACATCCCTTCCCATTCACCCCCATTGACCCAATCCCAATGCATCAAACCCCTTCCCATTCACTCCCACTCTACTACAATCTCAATATTTCAAACCCCTTCCCATTCACTCCCATTGG
>NW_025149494.1:0-1351 GCF_004010195.1 Chiloscyllium plagiosum | reverse complement strand
TCAGCACTGACCCTCCCTCAGTGCTGACCTGTAGGCCTTCCCGTCCTTGCCCCCTTCCTCGTCGTTGGGCAGGGCGTAGGGGTCGTCCAGGTCGCTGAGGGACGCCTCGCTGGGCCGGGCCTTGCGTTTCCGACTGCCTGGAGCCTTGCCCTGGGCCGGGGCCTCTGTTGCCGCGGTGATCCGGCCTTCCTCCCCGGGCTTCTTGTCCGGCCCTGCGGCCTGGGGGGGCGGCGCGCCGGCCGCGACGATCATGGTCTGGCCCCCCGCCAGCGAGAACGTGGGGGCGCCATGGGCCAGGGGGCTCAGACCCCCGCTCGACGCCGTCAGGTCCGAACTGGGCGACGTGATCACCAGGCCTTGTGGGGGGGGGAGACGGAGGAAATTAGCCAACAAAGATGCCCCCCTCCTCGCTCTCTCTCGCACCCAATCCCAGCGTCCACCTCCCCAGCCGCGCCTATACCTTCTCCCAGCTAGGCCCCAGGCTCCGTGCTCGGCTTAGCGACCCGCATTAGCCCTTGCCCGAGCGGCACCCGAGCGGTCACCCTGAGAGCCGATTCGGCCCTCCCTCCCACCGAGCAGGCGTCTGGGAGCTGACTAGGCCTCAGGCTGTGTCATCGTCCCGGCAACGGAATCGGCCCTCCTTCCCACCGAGCAGGCTTCTTGGAGCTGACTAGGCCTCAGGTTGTGTTGGCGCCCCCGGCAACCGAGTTGGCCCTCTCTCCCACTCAGCAGGCATCTGGGAGCTGACTAGGCCTCAGGCTGTGTCGTCGTCCCGGCAACGGAATCGGCCCTCCCTCCCACCGTGCAGGCTTCTGGGAGCTGACTAGGCCTCAGGCTGTGTCATCATCCCTGCAACGGAATCGGCCCTCCCTCCCACCAAGCAGGCTTCTGGGAGCTGACTAGGCCCCAGGCTCCGCCGTCGCCCCGGCGACAGAGTCGGTCCTCCCATGCAGGCTTCTGGGGGCAGACTAGGCCTCAGGCTCCGGCCAGTCGCTCCGAGGGCGGGACGAAGGGGGGGCGGGGGGGAAAGCACCCACCTGCCATCAGGGCGGGGGACGGCAGGGGCAGCACGGCCATGTTTTCGGTCACCCCTGTGGAGGAGGGGGCCGCTGATGCGTCGCCGGAGTTGCCGAGGGACACCGGGTACGTCTGGACGGCGCCTTGTTGTTGCTGCGGCTGCTGCTGTTGTGTTTGAGGAGGGGGCGCCTGCGAAGTGGGGGTCTGAGCGGCCGGCGGCTGGGGGCTCGGCGAGGGCACGCTGGGCGAATTCGCGCACGCCTTCTCCGTCATCAGCTGCTCCTTGATCTTGTTGATGAACATCACGTTCTCGAACTGAGGGGAGAGAGAGAGA
>NW_025149493.1:0-1351 GCF_004010195.1 Chiloscyllium plagiosum | reverse complement strand
GATAACAGAGTTTTACATGAATGCATGCAGTTTATGAGCAAAGTGCATTGTAACTCTGCAAGTACAATTTCACCCCACAAAATATATGTCGACATGTGGGTTTTTGTCTGTGTGTGTCTGTCTGAGTGGGGGTTATGAGTGTGAGAAAGTGTGTGTGTGTGCCTCTCTGTGTGTCGAGTGAGTGCAAAGTGTCTTAAGTCTGTGAGGGGGTGCATGTATGAATGTGGGAGTGTGTGTGTGTCTATAAGGGTGTGTGTGGGTGTCTGTGTGCGTGTCTGTGTGTACCTGTGTCCGTGTGTATGTGAGAGTGTACGTGTGTAGGACTAGCTGTGTGTGGTGATCACCAGTAGTGTGACATGAATCCAACGTCCCGGTTGAGGCCCTCCCTATGGGTACCGAACTTAGCTATCAGCCTCTGCTCGGCCACCTTTCTCTGCTTCTTGTCCCAATGTCCACCTTGGAAGATGGTCACCCGAAGGTCCGAGGCTGAATGTCCTGGACCACTGAAGTGTTCCCCAAATTGGGGGGAACCCGCCTGTCTGTTGATTGTTGCGCGGTGCCCATTCATCCGTTGTCATAGCCTTTGCTCAGTTTCTCCAATGTACCATGCCTCCGGGCATCCTTGCATGCACCGTATAAGATAAACACCGTTGGCTGAGTCAAATGAGTACCTGCCATAATTAAGATTGCAAAGAGACCTTCATTAATTCAATCAATGATTCATAGAGATGTGCAACAGGGAAACAGACCCTTCAACTCGTTCATGCCATCCGATTATTCTAAATTAATCCACTCCCATTTGCAAGCATTTGGCCCATATCCCACTAATCATAAAGCCACCCGGTTGCCTTTGATTTTTTTGTAGATATTTTTATTAGAAATTTAACATTTTTTCAAGCTTACAAAATAAACAAAACTCTCAAATACTAACATTAATATACAATAGCCAAAATTTAACAAAAGAACAAATACCGCAAAAGAAAAAAAAAACAAAACTCAACTGTCTACTAATCTAACCTACAACTATCCAGAGTGTATATTTAAGTCTCGTTAATGCTCGGAATGTGTTAGAATCAAATGTAATAAAATCCGCATTCGTGCGGGATTCCTCTCCCAAGGGGCCCCGGACCAGCCAGGTTTGTAATCTCAATTAAATAAAAGCCCTTTTTAGGATAGCCGAAATATCTGTATTTATGTAATTCAAGAAGGGCTGCCATATTTTATAAAATAATTCGGTCTTTCGGTGCACCATATTTGTAAGGAAGTCAAGGGGAATACATTCCATAACTAATCTGTGTCAATTTGAAAGTCCAGGGGTGCCATCAGCCACCCAGTTCACCAAAATATTTTT
>NW_025149492.1:0-1351 GCF_004010195.1 Chiloscyllium plagiosum | reverse complement strand
TGGAAAGAGTGCAGAAGAAATTTACAAGGATGTAGCCATGACTTAATGGTCTGACTTATAGGGAGAGGTTGGGCATAGTAGCAGTTTTTACTTTAAATTGTATGAGATTAAGAGGGATCTGATAGTAGTGTATAAGCTCATGTGAGGCATGCACTCAGTCGTTTTTTTCCCCAGGATTGGGCAATCACGGACTAGAGGGCATCAATTTAAGGTCAGAGGGGAAAGAGTAAAAGGGAACCTGAGGGGCAATGTCTTTTACACACTGGGTGGTACACATATGGAATGAGCTGCCAGCAGAAATGGTTGAGGCGGGTACCTTCACAAAATTCCAAATACACAGGTACGAAAGGATTAGAAGGATACAGGGAAATGGCTGGGAAATGGGGTTAGTGTGAATGGACATTTTGTTCGAAATGGACAAATTTGGGCAAAATGGCCTGTCTCCGTGCTGTAAGACTATATAGGTCTAACAACCATTGTTCTCCTACTGAATGTTATATTGTATTTTCCCAATTCACTGGAGCGAACTTGACACTCTAGCCTCTGGGCTTCCATGACGTTTGACCAGAATGTTCAAACATTCCACATTGAATGCAGACGCCGTGTAAAATACAACATATTAATGTCACTATTCCTCCAAAGCTGCTTCAGAGCAAGGTTAGTAATTAGTCCTTCCGGCCACACAATAGACAATAGACAATAAACAATAGGTGCAGGAGTAGGCCATTCTTCCCTTCGAGCCTGCACCACCATTCAATATGATCAAGACTGATCATCCTTAATCAGTATCTCACAACACCAAATCTGAAATAATCTGCTCTCTAGTTTGGTTCACAACATTCTCTTCAACCTACCTGATATACACTAAAGGAATTTATTTTTCACAACATTAGCAGTCACTTAGTTAACTCAGTTTCGATGCAACTTGACACCATCCATTATTACTGCAGAACCCACAAGTATTTGCTAGTCATTCACAGAATGAAGGCTTAGCTGGATAACCAGCATTTACTGGCCATGCCAGACGGCAGTTAGGAGTCAACAGCATTGCCTTGGATCGGAGTGACATGCAGGCCAGACCAGATAAGAATAGCCGTTTCCTTCCCAAAAGGACATTAGTGAACCAGATGAGTTTTTCCAACGATCAGGAATGGATTCCCGATCACCATAAATCCTTGATTCCAGATACTTATTGAATTCAAATTCCACAATCTGCCATGGCAGGATGTGAAACATGTCCCCAGAACATTACCTGAGTCTCTCGGTTAAGAGCCCAGCGTTAATATCAGTATGTCATAGCTTCCCTTTGCATATCGTCGCATATATGATTTCCAGAGCATATGATGCAAAA
>NW_025149491.1:0-1351 GCF_004010195.1 Chiloscyllium plagiosum | reverse complement strand
GCCAGATACTCCCAGAGCTGCTGTGATTTGGATAAACTCGAGCACTCACTGGTGCCTGCCCCCTTTCGTATTTTAGTTTTGAACTGAAGACTTTGCTCCGCGAGGATGGAGGTATTCATTTGTCAGAAATGCCCTGATAAAGGACTAAGGTAAAAATATCATTTCCCTCTCAGGCCTGGCTATTCCACACTGAAGGAATTCCTCACTCACCTCTTGTCGAAGCACTGGTAGAGCCAGTTGTAGTTGGTGGTACAGATGTGGTTGTTTCTTCTGAAATGTATGAATGATATTCAAAATCACTAGATGCCAATTTAGTTTAGACTCCACTCTTGTAATTTTTAATCAGAAAGGCAAAGTGACCTGAGTTGCAGAGATTTTACGACAATCTAATCAATGCTCATTTCCATGGCACCACAGGAATGTGAAATGGACAAGAGGTCTGAAAGAAATTTGGACCTACTTTCAGAGAAAGGTGGTTGAAGCTGAAATTGCATTCACAATCATTCCAGCCAATTAGAATGGAATACGTTGGGGAAGATTTACATTTACATTTCATTTACATTTAAATTTCAATTATATTTAATTTCTTTGTTAACAATTAACTTGTCCTGATTGTTAGAAATGATTTCGCTCACCAGTTGTAGAACTGACAGTCGTTGCAGTTGAGGTGCTTGTCCCTATTGTTTTGAAGAGAAAGTCACTCACTAACCAACATTGTATCCTATTTGGTTTTGCCGCAGCATTAACAAAGTTCCATATTATTGATTCGTGATTCTGCATCAGACTGTTCACAGCATTAGATTTCTCATCTGAAATGGATTTTCACTGAACTATCTGAATCCTTTATAGCCAATAACATTCCTAAAACTAGATTTATTTTGCATGTTTGACATAGTTATTACAAACTGAAGGTATAATGTGCTTCCAGAAACCTTGTATTGCCACTGTGATCATGCTCAATGCAATTGGCTGATCCAACTACTTCAGAATATCAATGTTACCCATCTCCTGAAGAAGCCTTTGACTTGCTACCAGACTTAATCAGCTGGTTGAAGATGAGGAAAGCACAACACAGTGAACCCGAGATCATTGTGTGAGACTTCCCTCCTCATTAATAAACAGAACGAAGAGTTGTTCAATTATATGCATTGTGTATTTCCTACAGGCAGCATCTGTCAGGCTTGCTCCAGCTATAAGGCAGGTAACAGCCATTTTGAGAGCGGTCACCACTTTGCCAGCTTGAGTGTTCAGACTCTCAACATGGGACATGGTTACACATGGTCAGGCTGATAATTGAGAGGTGGAACTACAGTGATAGGGGCTGCCCTCATTTGTCCCATGGATGAAATGT
>NW_025149490.1:0-1351 GCF_004010195.1 Chiloscyllium plagiosum | reverse complement strand
CTATTTTTCGTCATTTATATCAATGGTTTGGATATGAACGTAGGAGGTATTGTAAATACGTTTGCAGATTACACCAAAATTGGATGTGGAGTGGACAGCAAAGAAGGTTACCTCAGATTGCAACTGGATATTGATCTGATCGGCCAATGGGCTGAGGAGTGGCAGATAGAGTTTAATTTACATAAATGTGAGCTGCTGCATTTTGGGAAAGCAAATTGCGTTAGGACTTGTACACTTAATGGTAAGATCCTAGGGAGTTTTGCTGAACAAGGCTGTGTTACTTAAATATTTGACAGAGAAGTGAGTCACGGATAATGGGATACAGACAGTAAAGTGGGGCTGACAACATAACGTGATCAGCGTCAATCTTAGTTTCTGGTGAAGAAGGCTCAAAGTATCTAATATCCCACCCTTACTCCTCAGTCCCATGTTTCTGTATTCCATTCAACTCCTCAAACCTGATAGACAGGAGCAGTTGGAGGCTACTTACTCCTACAACCTGTTGCACAGAAACGGAGGAGACCATTCAGCCCTTCAAGACTGTCCCACACGATTTGAGGTGATTTGGGAAATGTAATTGGAAAGCCTAAGCTGGTTATGAAAGATGCCCCTCATCTCTCTTTACAGAGCTTCCCCTCTCCGCAACTTGAGCTTCATTTGTTGGTCATGTTGTAGACAAGATTCACTGTGAATACAGCCACAGACCTCACCCAGAGATGGCTCACAAAATTCTCTGGCCTCCCTGACTGCAACATTCAATAACAGACCTTCCAGGAAAATAATATCCATTAACTTTCCAATAACAGAATGTCAGAACATCAGATACAGGAACAGATCGTTCACCCCTCACCACCCCCCTCGCAAACACGCTCCCCGCCATACGCCTGACTTTCCCTTCACAAAGATCATGTCTGATCTGGTCTTGGTCCCAAATTCTCTTTAATGCCCAGTTGTTCATCACCCTCACCTTTCTGACAGATCAAAATCCATCTACCTCCTTTTTAAATATTTTCAGTAATCTAGAACATAGCACATAGAAACGTGCAGCACAGAATAGGCCCTTTGACTCACGATGTTATGCCGAGAGTTAATACTCATGTAAAATAAAATAACTTAACCTACGCACCCCTCAATGCACTGTCATCAATGTGCATATCCAGCAGTCGCTTAAATGTCCCTAAAGACTCTGCTCCCATCACCACCGCTGGCAATGCATTCAGAATGCTCTACATAAAGAACATTCCTCTGAGGTCTCCGCTTTACCTTTCTCCAAATATCTTATGACTATGACCCCTCGTACCAGTTAATCCTGCCCTGCGGAAAGGTCTCTGGCTGTCAGGTCATCTCTCTT
>NW_025149489.1:0-1351 GCF_004010195.1 Chiloscyllium plagiosum | reverse complement strand
TGGAACTCTCTTCCCCGCAGAGCTTTGGAGGAAAAGATATTGAATATGTTTGAGGCACAGACAGAAGGTTAATAAGTAACAACAGAGTCAAGGATTATCGAGGAATGGGCAGCAATTTGCAGTGTAGGGGAAAATGTAGTCAGTGATACAAAATCACACTGCTCCAGAACATCCAGGAATATAATGCAAACCGAAATGATAATATTGATAAAATGTTAACGGGGAATCCAAGATAGTGGTGATCCGGAAGGTCTGCTTTGTTGGGCTCTGCATCACAGCATGGGAAAAGTGGTTCCCTAACCCACTCCACCCCAGTAACTTAGTTAAAATTCAACCCTAAAAGAGTGATAGAATCTTTACTATTCCGGGTTGTCAAGTGGAGGTGACAAAACATGGGAAAGGATCGAGTCAGTCCCAACCCGTCAGAAGCATCGAGCATGCCTGAGGCTGTAGCTGCAACCCCGTCTGCTCGTTCTATGGACCCAGTTACTCACCAGGCCTTGGTCACTGCGTTCACCAAGTTATGTGAAATGATTGAAGCCATGATTGAAGAAGGGTTCAACATAGGCTAGAACCACTACTACTCTCAGGCGCGCTCCAAAAACATGAGCAGCAACTTGACAGCCTTGAAAACAAAATGGACGATGTCAAGCGCCGAACTGCATGCAGAGTCTGCGATAATGAATTCCTCACGAGAGAGGATCCTCACCGTTGAAAAGCAGGTCCGTATCTTAATTGAACATGATGACGACTTTGGGAATAGGGGCAGGATGAAGAATGTTCACATCGTCGGTCTGCTGGCCCAGACAGCAGGTGGTCAGCCGGTGAGGATTTTTTGAGAACTGGCTGCAGCGATTCCTTGACTTCGAAACTGAAGAGGGACGGGTGAAGACTGAGACAGTCCATCGGGTTACGGTGCACAGGTCAGGCTCAGACCAGCGCTCTCGCCCTGTCCGCGTGTGGTTACATAGTTATGGGGATAAACAAAGACTAATGGAAGCTTCCAGAACCCAGCGGAAAGATCCAATGTCTTTAATTCACGGGCTTCAGGATTATGTCCTTTCGGAACGTTTCGGCGGCGGTGATTCGGAAAAAAATCTTTTGATGATATCGAACATCGAACATTACAGCGCAGTTCAGGCCCTTGATGTTGCGCCAAACTGTCATACCAATCTGAAACCCATCTAACCTACACTATTCCAATTACGCCCATATGCTTGTCCAATGACGACTTAAATGTACTTAAAGTTGGCGAATCTGCTACCGTTGCAGACAAAGCATTCCATACACTTTATACTATATGAGTAAAGAAACTAACTCTGACATCTGTCCCATATCTATCACCCCTCAA
>NW_025149488.1:0-1351 GCF_004010195.1 Chiloscyllium plagiosum | reverse complement strand
CCCCCACCAGTACTGTACCCCAGTGTTACACAGGGCAGACCTGTCCCCCACCAGTACTGTACCCCAGTGTCATACAGGGACAAACCTGCCCCCACCACTACTTTACCCCAGTGTTATACAGGGACAGACCTGTCCCCACCAGTACTCTCCCCCAGTGTTATACAGGGACAGACCTGCCCCCACCAGTTCTGTACCCCAGTGTTATACAGGGACAGACCTGCCCCCACCAGTACTCTACCCCAGTGTTATACAGTTACAGACCTGTCCCCCACCAGTACTCTACCCCAGTGTTATACAGGGACAGACCTGCCCCCCCTAGTTCTGTACCCCAGTGTTATACAGGGACAGACCTGCCACCACCAGTACTCTACCCCAGTGTTATACAGTTACAGACCTGTCCCCCACCAGTACTCTACCCCAGTGTTATACAGGGACAGACCTGCCCCCACCAGTTCTGTACCCCAGTGTTATACAGGGACAGACCTGCCCCCACCAGTACTCCACCCCAGTGTTATATAGGGACAGACCTGCCCACACCAGTACTGTGCCCCAGTGTTATACAGGGACAGACCTGTCCCTACCAGTACTGTACCCCAGTGTTACACACCAATAGACCAAGCCCCACCAGTACTGTATCCCAGAGTTATACAGACACAGACCTGTCCCCACCAGCACTGTATTCCAGTGTTATACAATGACAGATCTATCCCCGCCAGTACTGTACCCCAGTGTTATACAGAGACAGATCTGTCACCACCAGTACTGTACCCCAGTGTTATCGAGAGACAGACCTGTCCCACCAGTACTGTACCCCAGTGTTATACAGGGACAGACCTGTCCCCACCAGTACTGTACCCCAGTGTTATACAGTGACAGATCTGTCCCCACCAGTACTGTACCCCAATGTTATCGAGAGACAGACCTGTCCCACCAGTACTGCACCCCAGTGTTATACAGAGACAGACCTGTCCCCACTAGTACTGTACCCCAGTGTTATACAGTGACAGACCTGTCCCCACCAATACTGTACACCAGTGTTACACAGTGACAGACCTATCCTCACCCCAGCACTGTACCCGAGAGTTATACAATGACATACCTGTCCCCACCAGTACTATACTACAGTGTTATACAGTGCCAGATCTGTCACCACCAGTACTGTACCCCAGTATTATACAGTGACAGACCTGCCTCCAACAGTATAGTACCCCAGTGTTATACACGGACAGACCTGTCCCCACCAGTACTGCACCCCAGTATTATACAGGGACAGACCTGTCCCCACCATACTGTACCCCAGTGTTATACAGTGACCTGCCCCCACCAATACTGTACTCCAGTGTTATACAGT
>NW_025149487.1:0-1351 GCF_004010195.1 Chiloscyllium plagiosum | reverse complement strand
AATCGAGTTCCGGAACCGTGAGGTTATGCTACAACTGTACAAAATGCTAGCGGGGCTGCACTTGGAGTATTGTGTACAGTTCTGGTCACTGCATTATAAGAAAGATGTGGAAGCTTTGGAAAGGGTGCAGAGGAGACTTACTAGGATGTTGCCTGGTATGGAGGGAAGGTCTTACAAGGAAAGGCTGAGGGACTTGAGGCTGTTTTCGTTGGAGAGAAGAAGGTTGAGAGGTGACTTAATAGAGACATATAAAATAATCGGAGGGTTAGATAGTGTGAACAGGGAGAGCCTTTTTCCAAGAATGGTGACGACGAGCACGAGGGGGCATAGCTTTAAAGTGAGGGGTGATAGATATAGGACTGATGTCAGAGGTAGTTTCTTTACTGAGAGAGTAGTAAGGGTATGGGTAGTTTCTTTACTGAGAGAGTAGTAAGGGTATGGAATGCTTTGCCTGCAACGGTAGTAGATTCGCCAACTTTATTTACATTTAAGTCGTCATTGGACAAGCATGTGGACGTACATGGAATAGTGTAGGTTAGATGGGCTTCAGATTGGTTTGACAGGTCGGCGCAACATCGAGGGCCAAAGGGTCTGTACTGCGCTGCAATTTTCTATGTTCTATGATTGTTTAAATCTCCCTAATGTGGCTGAGTTAACTACATTGGTAGGTAGGGCATTCCACACCCTTACCACTCTCTCCGTAAAGAACTTGCCCCTGACATCAGTCTTAAATCTATCACCCCTCAATTTGTAGTTATGCCCTCTCGTACAACCTGACGTCATCATCCTAGGAAAAAGTCTTTCTCTGTTTACCCTATCTAATCCTCTGATCATCTTGTATGTCTCTATCAAATCCCCCCTTAGCCTCCTTCTTTCCAATGAGAAAAGACCCAAGTCTCTCAGCTTTTCCTCATAAAACCTTCCCTCCTTCCCTCCAGACCAGGCAACATGCTGGTAAATCTCCTCTGTTCCTTTTCCAATGCTTCCACATTGTTACTGTAATAGGGTGACCAGAACTGTACACAATATTCCAAGAGTGGCTGCAGCAGCGTTTTGTATAGTTGCAGCATGATATTGCGGTTCCAGAACTCAATCCCTCTACCAATGAAACGTTACACACCGTATGCCTTCTTAACAGCACTATCCATCTGGGTGGCAACTTTCAGGGATCTATGCACACGGACTTCAAGATCCCTCTGCACATCCCTACGACCAAGAATCTTTCCATTGACCAAGTACTCTTCCTAAAGTGTATCACCTCACATTTAGCTGCATTGAACTCCATTTGCCACCTCTAAGCCCAATTCTGAAGTTTATCCAAATCCCTCTGCAACCTGTAATATTCTTCCAA
>NW_025149486.1:0-1351 GCF_004010195.1 Chiloscyllium plagiosum | reverse complement strand
ATGCATCCAAAATCCTTTGCATTCACAGCCAGGGGGTCATACAGCATGGAAACGGACCCTTCAGTCCAACCAGTCCATGCTGACTAAGTTCGCCAAACTGACCTGGTACGATCTGTCTGCTTCTGGAGCAGATCTCTCTAAACCTTTCCCATTCATGGACATGTCCAATTGTCTTTTCAACTGTACCCACATCTTCCAGTTCCATGGCAGCTCATTCCATACATGCGCCAGCCTCTGCATTAAAAAAAGTGCCACTCAGGTCACTTTCAAATCTTCTCCCTCTCCCCTTAAAGCTATGCCCTCCAGTTTTGCACTTCCCCACCCCGGGGGAAAGGACCTTGTGTATTCACCCTATCCATGTCCCTCATGGTTTCATCAACCTCTGTAAAATCACCATTCAGTCTTGTGACCAATCTCAAAGAGATCATTTGATTTCCCATTCACCCCAACCCTACACAATCCCGATTCACCTAAATCCAATCCAATTTGCTCTTACTCTACAGAGATCCAATGGAGTTAAACCACTCCCCATTCACTCCTACTCAATAGAATGCCAATCGACACCTTCCCATTCACTCAAACACTTCACAGAGTCGCAGACACTCACAGCACAGAAACAGAACCATCAATACAAACAATACATGCCGAAAATAATCCCAAACTAAACTAGTCCCAACTGCCTGTATATCTCTGCAAACCATTCTTATGTATGTAATTATGCAAATGTCCATTAAACGTTGTAACTGTAACTGTACCTATCACTTCCTCTGGAAGTTCATTCCACACATCAACCACCCTCTGTGGAAAAAAAAAACAATGCCCCCATGCCTTTTTAAAAATTCCCTTCTCTCACCTTAAAAATGTGCTCTCTCGGCTTGAAATCCCACACCCGAGGGAAATTGACATCGACCATGACAACTTCTCAATATTGATTCACTCAAAACCCTTTCACTTTACTGCCAATGGACCCAACCTCCTTCCTGTTCATTACAAATGTCTCGAATCCATAGTACCCAGAGCCAAATCCCATTCAATCCCAATCTGCACATTCCTAAATCTGCTTCGTATTCACTCCTGCTGCACACAGCCCAATGGACATAACCTCCTTCGCATTCATTCCCACATTACTTCATGCCAATTGACCCAAACCTCCTTCCATTTGCTCCCATTCTATATGGGCCTAATGGAACAACAACTCTTCCCATTCACTGTAACTCTACAGAATCGCAAAGGAACCAAAGCCTTTGTAATTCACCTCAACACTTCATAATCACAACGCATTAAAAACCCTTTCCAATTGCTCCCAAGCTATACAAAATCAATAACCACAAATCCAAACCGCTTCCCTTTC
>NW_025149485.1:0-1351 GCF_004010195.1 Chiloscyllium plagiosum | reverse complement strand
GGGTAAAGCCCCAAAACAGAGCCGACGGGCAGGGCGACATGACCTGGGTCAGGAGAAATGAAACAGCGCTTTCCGAGAGGCAGCAGGGTTTAGATAGGCGGAGCGGCCTCCTGGCATGCTGCACCCGAAACACCTGGCCGCAAACTTTGAGGTGAGAGGTCAGAGGTTAACGATACCAGGGTTAAATTCCCAGGGCATGGACTTGTCCCCCACTTGCAGAGAAGATGGAGGGTGTCAAAGCATACGCAAGATTCAAGGTTGAGGGCGGGGGGGGGGGGGGGGGGCTCAATGATTAGCACTGCTGCCTCAAATCCACCCTCGGGTGACTGTCTGTGTGCAGTTTGCACATTCTTCCTGTGTCTGTGTGGGTTTCCATCAGGGTGCTCTGGTTTCCTCCCTCAGTCCAAAGATGTGCAGGTTAAGGTGGAGTGGTCATGCTAACTTGTCCCATCATATCAGGGATGTGAAGGTTGGGGTGGGGATAGGCTTGGCAGTGCTAGGTCTGGGTATAATGCTCCTCCTTGGAGGGTCAGCGCAGATGCGATGGGCCAAATGGCCTCTTTCCGCACCGTAGGGATTCCACAAAGTGTCCGCTATAGAGGAAGTATGGTAGGGGCAGAACAGCCAGGCCCTGCGCTGGAAGTGTCAGCAATCACTACTTCAACAACTACTGGAAATGTTGAATTCTCTCCCTCACAAACCTCTTGAGGCCCGGCAGGAGGAAAATTCCAGAACAGAATTGAAGGATTATTTTTTTGTTGGATCCACAGTTAGTGGATGGGACTTAAGGTAGAGATGAGCTGTGATCCAATGGGCATTCTCCTGGGAGAGGCGAGAGTCGAGAATGTGGGACTGGAAAAGCACAGCAGGTCAGGCAGCATCCGAGGAGCAGGGGAATCGATGTTTCGGGCATAAGCTCTTCATCAGGAAGAGCTTTTGCCTGAAATGTCGATTCTCCTGCTCCTCGGATGCTGCCTGGCCGGCTGTGCTTTTCCAGCACCACTCTCCCGAGTCTAATCTCCAGTATCCGCAGTCCTCATTATTGCCTCGTGGGGGAAGGGGTCTCCTCCTCTGCTTCTCACTCAGATCCCTCAACATCGGCCACTACCACAGGAGCAGGGAGGAGGCCTTTCAGCCCACCCCCCCACCCTCATTGGTTAGCCTGTTCCATCATTCAGTAAGTTGGCGGCTGCTCTGTGGCCTAACTCTGTAACCTCAGCTGATAAAAGAGAGGCACCGTGGGTGCTCGTAATCTGAAGCAGACATGGTCAATGTTGGAGAAACGCAGCAGGTCTGTGCACAGAGAGAGGGAGAGAAAAACACAGTCAACCATTTCCAGAGCAAACGCTGT
>NW_025149484.1:0-1351 GCF_004010195.1 Chiloscyllium plagiosum | reverse complement strand
GCCCTCCTCCCCAACCCCAGCAGATCAGGCCCTCCTCCCCACCCCCAGCAGATCAGGCAGCATCTCTGCGGTGTGGAGCACAGTTAATATTTCAAATCCAGCACGGCTTCCACAAAACCTAAAGATGTTTGGGAATGGATTTCTATTCGATGTTGATCAGGACAGAGGGCTGGCTGTGGGTGATGTCGAGGCCCCGTGGAGAAAGATCAAGCTGCTGTTAGAACAAAGAAAATTTACGAATTGAGCCGATCCAAATGTACTGTCTAAACCTGTTGGTCAATTCCTAAGCATCTGTATCCCTCTGCTCCCCACCTACTGTGCCTGCCTGTACCATCTCTGCTGGCAACGCGTTCCAGATGCCCACCACCCTCTGTGTGAAGTACTTGCCGTGTATATCCCCCTTAAACTTTCCACCTCTCACCTTGAAACCGTGACCTCTCGTTATTGAATCCTTCACCCTGGGAAAAGTCTTGTCTCTACCCACCCTGTCTACACCCTTCATGATTTTGTAAACCTCATTGTTAAAAAGAAGCAAGATATATTTACTTTATGTCGGAGGAGCAGGTGTTGGACTGGGGTGTACAAAATCAAAACTCACCCAATACCAGGTTATAGTCCAACAGGATTCTTTGGAACCACTAGCTTTCAGAGCACCGCTCCTTCATCGGGTAGCGTTGTGTGCTTTTTAACTTTGTACATTTTAAATGTAGGTTTGAAAGGGAGAGCCAGAGTCCTCTCTAATGAAGGTCAGAGCAAGCAAGACACAAGCCAAAGCTGTGGACATGGAGGGAGGGGAGGGGGGTGGAGAGAGTGGGGGAAATGCAGCTGAGACACCATACAGTCAGGTTCTGAAGGTATGCAATTGGAAATTGAAACTTAATGCCTGTAATGTAGACAAACTGAATATAAGATGTTGTTCCTGGAGCTTTATTGGATCATTGCAGAAAGCCCAAGGACTGAGATGTGCAAATGACAACAAACCAACCACAGGAAGGTCAGGTACAGACCCACAGACAGTCCGGGCAATAGGCATGGGTACTGGCACAGTCTGTGTTGGGTCACACCACCAGAAAGGAGACCAGCTTGTGTAAAATGCTGCTTGCTCCTGTGTTTGAGAACTCAGACAGGGAGGAAGGCAGAGGGGGATTCACGGCAGGAATTATGCAGTGGACTTGCCCTGGGCCGCCTGGAGTGAAAGGACATCCCTCCTCAGGTCAGGGAATAAAACAGGATGTGATCGGGGATTGATCCATCTCCCTTCAGGAATGAGTAACCACCAAACAAATCCAATCTGGTATTGGTGCAGTGTCATGGAGAGGTCCCACTATAAACACAATGGGGACAGAGAGAA
>NW_025149483.1:0-1351 GCF_004010195.1 Chiloscyllium plagiosum | reverse complement strand
GAGCTTTCCAGGAAAGATAAGTTGTAGAATGTTTTGGGGAATTTCAGGTATAGAAGGCTCTGGAGAATAACTGCTAAGGAACGTTTCAGAGAATGTTGAGTATAGAGTGCACCAGAGAATGTCGGATATAGAAATTTCCAGAGAATTTTGGGTATCAAATGTTCCAGAGAATGTTGAGTGTAGAATGCTCCTGATAGTGCCGTGTATAGAATGTTCTGATCAATGTCGAGTGGAGAATCTTCCCGGGAATGTCAGGTATAGAATGTTCTGGAGAATGTTAGGTATAAAACATTCTGGGTAATGTCAGTTATGGAATGTCGGGTGTAGAATGCTTCAGGGAGTGTCATCAACAGAATATTCCGAGAAATATCGATTACAAAACGTCCTGCAGAATGTCTGATATAGAATATATCAAAGTCGTAAAAAGCAACAGGCAAAGGCTCTTTTGTCCGTCAAGACTACCCAAGTCTGCATCACCGAACCAACCTGTTCCAAACAGCAACCAATGAGGAGAAGCAGTTTCTTACAGGTACAGGGATAAATTAAGGTCCATTAAATGGCCTTCAGCTCTTCACACCTAGTCGACCATTCAGTATGATTCTAGGTGATCAGACAGTGTCCTGAGCTCAACGTCCCCACACACTCCCTGATAACCATTGACTTTGTTGTTAAAAATGTATCTATCTTCCTGTATCTAAAAAAAAAGTCAATGTCTCTGGTCTATGGGCAAGGACATTCCAAGCATTTGCAACTCTCCCAGAACATAAAATAAATCTCCTCTTGTCTGCAATACATCAAATATGTCATCTTCAAAATAACTTTGTAACCCAGAGATGTCGCCTCACCCATCTCTTATGCTTCG
Organism: Chiloscyllium plagiosum; assembly: GCF_004010195.1. Classification (NCBI taxonomy): domain Eukaryota; kingdom Metazoa; phylum Chordata; class Chondrichthyes; order Orectolobiformes; family Hemiscylliidae; genus Chiloscyllium; species Chiloscyllium plagiosum. Next base: position 489 of record NW_025149483.1, on the reverse strand, counting down.
ATTTGTGATTGAATACACTTCATGATCGTCTTTGTGAACCAGAGGCAGTTCATCTTCTCAGAGATGCTTTTTGATGACTTTGGTTTCTCAGTCCATTGAAATATTTGCTTAAATGTCTTCTAATGTCTCTAAGTCGATAAGATGCAGGAGGTGAATGCACCCATTCGAGTCAGCGAGACAATTCAGCCTTTTGATTAGGGTTGACATGATTTTAAACACTATCCTCCTGCCTTCCATCTGTTTATCAAATGACCTTCTCATGAGTGCATTTTCACGACTCGCTTCCGACAAAATGCCTGTGAAGAGCTGCAGTTTCAATTTTGTCTCCTTTGCAACTTTCAGTCTGGGATTCCCTCTGTGTTTGAACAAATGACCAGCTGAGTGAGACTAAACACACGCAATCTCTCTGGATCCGTCATATATGTTGAAATGCTGAAACCTGTTGAAATCCATCATATGCTGAATTCCAGTGTGTGACCAGCAACATGA
>NW_025149482.1:0-1351 GCF_004010195.1 Chiloscyllium plagiosum | reverse complement strand
GCTCACATCCAAATCATTTATGGAAATGACAAACAGTAGAGGACCCAACACTGATCCTTGTGGCACTCCAGTGGTCACAAGTCTCCAGTCCAAACTTCCACCACCACCCTCTGTCTTCTACCTTTGAGCCGATTCTGTATCCAAGTGGTTAGTTCTCCCTGTATTCTGTGAGATCTAACCTTGCTAATCAGTTTCCCACGGGGAACTTTGTCGAACGCCTTACTGAAGTCCATATAGATCACATCTACCGCTCTGCCCTCATCAATCTTCAAAATACTCGATCTAGTTTGTGATACATGATTTCTCACACACAAAGCCATGTTGACTATCCCTAATCGGTCCTTGCCTTTCCAAATACATGAACATCCTGTCCCTCAGGATTCCCTCCAACTACTTGTCCACCACTGACGTCAGGCTCACTGGTCTATAGTTCCCTGATTCGTCCTTACCACCCTTCTTAAAGAGTGGCACCACATTAGCCAACCTCCAGTCTTCTGGCACCTCACCTGTGACTATCAATGATACAAATATCTTAGCAATCACTTCTCTAGCTTCCTACAGAGTTCTCAGGTACACCTGATCAGGTCCTGGGGCTTTATCCACCTTAATGTGTTTTAAGACATCCAGCACTTCCTCCTCTGTAATCTGGCATTTTGCAAGATGTAACCATCTATTTCTCTACAGTCTATATCTTCCATATCCTTTTCCACAGTAAATACTGATGCAAAATACTCATTTAGCATCTGCCCCATTTTCTGAGGCTCCACACAAAGGCCGCCTTGCTGATCTTTGAGGGGCCCTATTCTCTCCCTAGTTATCCTTTTGTCCTTAATGTATTTGTAAAAACCCTTTGGATTCTCCTTAATTCTATTTGCCAAAGCTATCTCATGTCCCCTTTTTGCCCTCCTGATTTCGCTCTTAAGTATGCTCCTACTGCCTTTATACTCTTCTAAGGATTCCCTCGATCTATCCTGTCTATACCTTACATATGCTTCCTTCTTTTTCTTAACCAAACCCTCAATTTCTTTAGTCATCTCCTAGCATTCCTAGCATCTTTAGCATTCCCTATACCTACCAGCCTTCCCTTTCACCCTAACAGGAATATACTTTCTCTGGATTCTTGTTATCTCATTTCTGAAGGTTTCCCATTTTTCAGCTGTCCTTTTAACTGTGAACATCTGCCCCCAATCAGCTTTCGAAAGTTATTGCCTAATACCTTCAAAATTGGCATTTCTCCAATTTAGAACTTCCACTTTTAGATCTGGTCTATCCTTTTCCATCACTACTTTAAATCTAATAGAATTATGGTTGCTGGCCTCAAAGTGCTCCCCCGCTGACATCTCAGTCACCT
>NW_025149481.1:0-1351 GCF_004010195.1 Chiloscyllium plagiosum | reverse complement strand
AGTGAGGGCTGTTCGGTATATCAGGATGTTACAATGTGGGCTGTCGGGTATATCAGTTTGTTACAGTGAGGGCTGTTGGAGAGATTATCATTACAGTGACGGCTCTCGGGTATATCTGGTTGTTCCATTGAGGGCTGTCGTGTATATCAGGATGTTACAGTGAGGGCTGTCGGGTAAATCAGTGTTACAATGAGGGCTGTCGGGCATATCAGGCTGTTAGAGTGAGTGTTGTCGGGTATATCAGGATGTTACAGTGAGGGCTGTCGGGTATATCAGGACTGTATCCGCGTGTTACAGTGATGAGTGTGCGATTTATCAGTGTGTTACAGTGAGGAGTGTGGGATGTATCAGGGTGTTACAGTGAGGAGTGTGGGATGTATCTGGGTGTTACAGTGAGGGGTGTGGGATGTATCAGGGTGTTACAGTGAGGGGTGTGATATGTATCAGGATGGTACAGTGAGGAGTGTGGGATGTATCAGGGTGTTACCGTGAGGAAGGTGCGATGTATCAGTGTGTTGCAGTGAGGAATGTGGGATGTATCAGGGTGTTACAGTGAGGGCTGTGATATGTATCAGTGTGTTACAGTGAGAAGTGTGGGATATACCAGGGTGTTGCAGTGAGTAATGTGGGATCTATCAGTGTGTTACAGTGAGTAATGTGGGATATATCAGTGTGTTACAGTGAGTAATGTGGGATCTATCAGTGTGTTACAGTGTGGGGTGTGGGATGTATCAGTTTGTTACAGTGAGGAGTGTGGGTGTATCAGTGTGTTGCCATGAGGAATGTGTGATGTATCAGTGTGTTACAGTGAGGAGTGTGGGTGTGTCAGTGTGTTACAGTGAGGAGTGTGGGATGTATCAGAGTGTTGCTGTGAGGGGTGTGGGATGTATCAGGGTTTTACAGTGAGGAGTGTGGGTGTATCAGTGTGTTACAGTGAAGAGTGTGCGATGTATCAGTGTGTTAGAGTGAGGGGTGTGGGATGTATCAGTGTGTTACAGTGAGGAGTGTGGGTGTGCCAGAGTGTTACAGTGAAGAGTGTGGGATGTATCAATGTGTTACAGTGAGGAGTGTGGGATGTATCAGGGTGTTACAGTGAGGAGTGTGGGCTCTATCAGGTTGTTACAGTGAGGAGTGTGGGATGTATCAGTGTGTTACATTGAGGAGTGTGGGATATATCAGTGTGTTACAGTGAGGGGTGTGGGATATATCAGTGTGTTACAATGAGGAGTGTGGGATGTATCAGTGTGTTACAGTGAGGAGTGTGGGATATATCAGGGTGTTACAGTGAGGAGTGTGGGGTGTATCAGTGTGTTACAGTGAGGGGTGTGGGATGTATAAGTTTGTTACAGTG
>NW_025149480.1:0-1351 GCF_004010195.1 Chiloscyllium plagiosum | reverse complement strand
GTGTATAACAGTGGGTGTGTATAGCAGTGAGTGAATATGGCTATGAGTGAGTGTGTATCACAGTGATTGTGTACAGCAATGAGTGAGTGTGGGTGTATATAGCAGTGCGTGTGTACAGCAATGAGTGAGTGTGGGTGTGTATAGCAGTGGGCGTGTATAGCACTGGGTGTGTACAGCAATGGGTGAGTGTGAATGTGTATAGCAATGAGCGTGTGAATAGCAGTGGGTGTGCACAGCAATGAGTGAGTGTGATTGTGTATAGCAGTGAGCATGTTCAGCAGTGGGTGTGTACAGCAATGAGTGAGTATGTACAGCAGTGAGTGAGTGTGTACAGCAGTGAGTTTGTACAGCAATGAGTGTGTGTGTATAGCAGTGAGTGTATATAGCAGTGAGTACATGTGTATAGCAGTGAGTATATACAGGAATGAGTGAGTGAGCGTGTGTATAGCAGTGAGTGTGTACAACAATGAGTGAGTGTAAGTGTGTATAGCAGTGGGTGTGTGTAGTTATGTGTGAGTGTCGGTGTGTATAGCTGTAGGCATGTTCAGCAATGAGTGAGTGTGAGTGTGTATGACAGTGAGTGTGTATAGCAGGGACTCTGTATAGCAGTGGGTGTGTGCAGCAATGAGTGAGTGTGGGTGTGTATTGCAGTGAGTGTGTATAGCAGTGGGTGTGTACAGCAATGAGTGAGTATGAGTGTGTATAGCAGTGAGTGTGTACGGCAATGAGTGAGTGTATGTGTAATAGTGACTGTGTACAGCAGTGAGTGTGTGCATCAATGAGTGAGTGTGTGTATAGCAGTGAGTGTATAGCAGTGGATGTGTACAGCAATGAATGAGTGTGAGTGTGTATAGCAGTGAATTTGTACAGCAATGAATGAGTGTGAGTGTGTATAGCAGTGAGTGTGTACGGCAATGAGTGAGTGTATGTATAGTAGTAGTGTAAGTGTGTATAGTAGTGGGTGTGTACAGCAGTGAGTTTGTACAGCAATGAGTGAGTGTGAGTGTGTACAGCAGTGAGTGTGTACAGCAATGAGTGAGTGTAAGTGTGTATAGCAGTGGGTGTGTACAGCAGAGAGTGTGTATAGCGGTGGGTGTGTACAGTAATGAGTGAGTGTGGGTGTGTATAGCAGTGAGTGTGTACAGCAATGAATGAGTGTGTACAGCAATGTGTGAGTGTGTATCGCAGTGAGTGTGTATCGCAGTAAGTGTGTACAGCAATGAGTGAGTGACAGTATGAATAGCAGTGTGTACAGCAATGAGTGAGTCTGGGTGTATATAGCAGTGAGTGTGTATTGCAATGAGTGAGTGAGAGTGTTTATAGCAGTGAGTGTGGGATGAATTTGCATTTG
>NW_025149479.1:0-1351 GCF_004010195.1 Chiloscyllium plagiosum | reverse complement strand
AGCGCGCGCATTTTCGAGAGAGAGAGAGAGCGCGCGCTTTCAAGAGAGAGAGAGCGCGTGCTTGAGAGAGAGAGAGCGCGCTTGAGAGAGAGAGAGCGCGCGCTTTTGAAAGAGAGAGAGAAAGAGAGCACGCGCGCTTTCGAGGGAGAGAGAGAGCGCGCGCGTTCGAGAGAGAGAGCGCGCGCTTTCGAGAGAGAGAGAGAGCGCGCGCTTTCGAGAGAGAGAGAGCGCTTTCGAGAGAGAGAGAGAGCGCGCTTTCGAGAGAGAGAGAGCACGCTCTTTCGAGAGAGAGTGAGCACACTTTCGAGAGAGAGAGAGCGCATGCTTTCGAGAGAGAGCACGCACAGTTTCGAGAGAGAGAGCGCGCGCTTTCGAGAGAGAGAGCGCGCGCTTTCGAGAGAGAGAGAGCGTGCGCTTTCGAGAGAGAGAGAGAGCGCGCGCTTTCGAGAGAGAGAGAGCACGCGCTTTTGAGAGAGAGAGAGAGCGCGCGCTTTCGAGAGAGAGAGAGCACGCGCTTTTGAGAGAGCGAGAGAGCGCGCGCTTTCGAGAGAGAGAGAGCGCGCTTTCGAGAGAGAGAGAGCGCGCGCTTTCGAGAGAGAGAGAACACGTGCTTTCGAGAGAGAGAGAGCGCGTGCTTTCGAGAGAGAGAGAGCGCGCGCTTTCGAGAGAGAGAGAGCGCAATTGAGAGAGAGCGCGCGCGCTTTCGAGAGAGAGAGAGCGCGCTTTTGAGAGAGAGAGCGAGCACACGCGCTTTCGAGAGAGAGAAAGCGCTTTCGAGAAAGAGAGAGAGAGCGCGTGTTTTCGAGAGAAGGTGAGAGCGAGCGCTTTGAAGAGAGAGAGCACGCGCGCGCTTTCAAGAGAGAGCACGCGCGCGCGCTTTCAAGAGAGAGAGAGCGCCGCTTTAAAGAGAGAGAGAGCGCGCGCTTTCAAGAGAGAGAGAGCGCGCGCTTTCAAGAGAGAGAGCACGTGCTTTCAAGAGAGAGAGAGCGTGTGTTTGAGAGAGAGAGAGCGTGTGTTTGAGAGAGAGAGAGAGAGCGCGTGTTTGAGAGAGAGAGCGCGCGCTTGAGAGAGAGAGCGCGCGCTTTCGAAAGAAAGAGAGCGCGCGCGTTCGAGAGAGAGAGAGAGCGTGCGCTTTCAAGAGAGAGAGAGAGCGCGCGCTTTCGCGAGAGAGAGAGAGAGAGCGCTTTCGAGAGAGAGCGCGCTCTTTCGAGAGAGAGAGAGCGCACGCTCTTTCGAGAGAGAGCACGCACAGTTTCGAGAGAGAGAGAGAGAGAGCGCGCGCTTTCGAGAGAGAGAGCGTGCACTTTCAAGAGAGAGAGCGCGCGCTTTCAAGAGAGAGAGCGTGCACTTT
>NW_025149478.1:0-1351 GCF_004010195.1 Chiloscyllium plagiosum | reverse complement strand
TTTCCCAGGAAACCGAAGCCATTCCTGCTGTACAATCATTCCAGTCACACTCTCATCTACCTAAAACTCAGAGTTCTGTTATCACTTGGGCACGGCACTGGCAGTAACCAAGGGATTGCTACATTTGAGGTCCTGCTTGCTAACCATCGACCTAGCTCCCTAAATTCTGATGCCAAGACCATTTCACCCTTCCTACCCAGGTCATTCCTCCCAACATGGAGCTGACTTTGATTGCTCACTGTCCCCCAGAAGAATGTCCTGCAGACACATTGACATTCTAAACCCCACTATCCTGGAATTACAGACATACTGACATTTTCTTCACTTTCCTGTCTCCCCTGTGACTATTGTTCCTCCTTCCTCCTCCTTCTCCTTCTCCTCCTGTACGGTCAGGTTGCTTGTGGGGCCACAGACATGGCTCCGACTGCCCTCCCCTGAGCAGTCAGCACCTTAATCAGCTTCCAAACTGGGAAACTGAATTGGGAGGGGATTTCAGGATATTTTTCCATTCCCTGAGTGTTTCGCTTCGATTGTCTAGTCCCCTATCCCCTTTCTCCTTCTCGGCTGACATGTCTGCAGGTCGAGCTGCTCTGTGTGTGAGCTATTCACCTAACTCTCAGCATCATGGATGGCCCATTGAGTCTCCACTCACGGTCTGAGCTCCAAGACCCAGTGTTCATCTAGGACACCAGCAGAGGCTATGATTTCCCAATGTAACAGAACACATTTTCCATCTGACATACTTGTCTTGCCATGCTGTAAAATGCAACATGTCTCGAATAACTTAATTAATTACATGGAATGAAGTTAACATCCTGGAAATAACAAAATGGTTCAGTCCCTTATTCAACTGTGGCTTACCAAGGGTAATGTATTATATTGGCTCAGAATTTCACATTTCCCTCTTATTTCTGAGTTCAATACTTACTTCAGAAGTTGAAAAAATAAATTTGCTAAACTCTAGCAATTTACATACAGTCGCTAATAACGATGTATTATCTGGCAATGAACTTACAGCCTTTTCAGTGATGGCTCTTGTTCTTCCTTCAAACTCAGTGCAGGCAGATCCCAGCAGCAGAACGTTATGTCTGTGACTCACATGTACGCGTAATCCTCCAGCTCCCACTCCATCTGCTCCCTCACAGCGTCACCGTCTTTGTGACGCCAATGTATGTGTAATCCTCCAGTTCCCACTCCACTCTGCTCACTCACAGTGTCACCGTCCCTGTGACTCCCAGGTACGTGTAATCCTCCAGCTCCCACTCCACTCTGCTCACTCACAGTGTCACCGTCTCGGTGACTTCCAGCGACGTGTAACCCTCCAGCTCCCACTCCGCTCTGCTCCCTCACA
>NW_025149477.1:0-1351 GCF_004010195.1 Chiloscyllium plagiosum | reverse complement strand
CAGTGTGAGGCTATCAACTATTTATAATCTATATCAATGACGTGGATGAGGGGATTTTTTGGATTAGAGCTCAATTCGTTCATTCACTAAGATAGTCATTTAATTGGATAAGGAGACTCTGCAATTGGCAAAAAAAACAACAGGGGAGGTTAGTGAGAAAATCTTCGGAAGTAAAGGTATAACGACGATTCGTGCTGTGACGGACGTACAAAACTATATTAAAATGCATAAAAGGAGAAAAAAATCGTAATATTCTGTGGTACTCTCGGATTTGTATGTTGCAGTACAAGAATCACTTAAACTTAGTCAGGAGATTTAGGAAGTGATTAAGAAAGTACATGCAATGATGCAGTTTCATACAAAGGCAATCAGGAATAATCATGGGGATATTTTATTGCATTTGTATATGGCAATGCTTAGATTATAAACTGATGCATTGTGTGTAGTTCTGAACCCCTATACTGTTCGAAAAATATGCAATTGATTTAGAAGCTTTTCAAAGATTTTGCACTTTACTCGTTACTAAAATGAAGGCCTGATGGATGCATAGAGTCATACAGCTAGAAAATAGACCATTCGGTCCAGCTCATCTGCACAGACCAGATACTTCAAACTGATGTAATTCCATTTGCTGCATTAGGCACATAACCGTTTAAACCCTTCGTGTTCATATATCCATCCAGATGCCTCATAACGTTTGTAAAAGTATCCAACGTTACCACTTCCTCTGGAAGATCTTGCCATACTCACACTACCCTCTGCATGAAAATCTTGCTCCTATCACTTTAATTTATGCCCTCGAGTTTATAGCCTACGAAAATAACTTTAGCTGTTTACCGTATCTACATCCCTCGTGGCCTACACAAGTCTAGGGCAGTTCAGGTATGAAAGTGGGTGATATTCGTATTGAACCATCTAACCTGAGAAGAGTACATCAGAAGCATAGCCGATGGATGAGAAAATGAAACTAAGGACTCAATTTTAAGAAAACAAGACATTAATTTTATGACAGGTACTATGAAGACATGCATTTATTGTGAATAAATTCATACAGGCACATGTAAACATGTATTTTCATTTTAAACTATGAATCACTCCTAAATTGAGAAGAGACCAATGATGGAGTCATGCAGTCAGCGGAACTTTCAACGAGAATGTGCATGGTTCAGGTTGATTTTCACGTAACAGCAACATATGAGAGCCGAAATCCCATCAGACATCTTTTTCACTTATGTAGGATCCCTGTTGAGGATTCAATGGAGTATGTCTACTGCCTGCAGCAAAGGAAATTCAGTTAAATCAAACTGTTCCAGGAAAACACCCCAGTGCTAGCAGCTTGTGTGAACAGAAT
>NW_025149476.1:0-1351 GCF_004010195.1 Chiloscyllium plagiosum | reverse complement strand
CGGTGACCTCTGACTGCAGTGACCCTGTCCCCATGGTGACCCCTGACTGCAGTGATCCCCTGTCCTTCGCCTGACCCCTGACTGCTGTGATCCCCTGTCCCCACGGTGACCCCTGACTGCAGTGATGCCCTGTCCGCATGGTGACCCCTGACTGCAGTGAGCCCCTGTCCTCGCAGTGACCCCCCTGTCCCCACGGTGACCCCCTTTTCCCAAGGTGACCCCTGACTGCTGTGACCCCCTGACCGCAGTGAGCCCCTGTCCTTGCAGTGACCCCTGACTGCAGTGACCCCCTGTACCCCCGTGGTGACCTCTGTCTGCAGTGACCCCTGTCCCCATGGTGACCCCTTACTGCAGTGATCCCCTGTCCTCCGCCTGACCCCTGACTGCAGTGACCCCTGCCCCCGTGGTGACCCCTGACTGCAGTGACGCCCTGTCCCTGCGGTGACCCCTGACTGCAGTGACCCCTGTCCCCTGCCTGATCCCTGACTGCAGTGACACCCTGTCCCCTCCCGAGGTGGCCCCTGACTGCAGTGACGCCCTGTCCCTGCGGTGACCCCTGACTGCAGTGATACCCTGTCCCCGCGGTGACCCCTGACTGCAGTGACCCCCGTCCCCGAGGTGACCCCTGACTGCAGTGACGCCCTGACCCCATGGTGACCCCTGACTGCAGTGACACCCTGTCCCCGCAGTGACCCCTGACTGCAGTGACCCCCGTCCCCGCGGTGACCCCCTGACTGCAGTGACACCCAGACCCCGCAGTGCATCACCTGCCTGCAATGACTTCCTGTCCCCACTGTGACCCCTGGCTTCAATGACCCACTGTCCACGCGATGCCCCCTGCCCCCGCAGTGATCCCCTGCCCCGCAGTGACCCCTGACTGCAGCGACCCCCTGTCCCCGAGGTGACCCATGACTGCGGTGACCCCCGTCCCCGCAGTGACCCTTGACTGCAGTGACCCCCATCCCCGCGGTGACCCATGCCTGTAGTGACCCACTGACCCGCCCGTGACCCCTGATTGCAGTGACCCCCTGTCCCCATGGTGTCCTCTGACTGCAGTGACCCCTGTCCCCACGGTGACCTCTGACTGCAGTGACCCCTGTCCCCACGGTGACCCCTGACTGCAGTGACCCCCACATCCCCACGGTGACGCCTAACTGCAGTGACCCCCTGTCCCCTTGGTGACCCCTGACTGCAGTCACCCCCTGGGCAGCATGGTGGCACAGTGGTTAGCACTATTGCCTCACAGCGCCAGGGACCTGGGTTCAATTCCTGCCTAAGGCAACTGTCTGAGTGGAGTTTGCACATTCTCCCCGTGTCGGTGTGAGTTTCCTCCCACAGTCCAAAGATGTGC
>NW_025149475.1:0-1351 GCF_004010195.1 Chiloscyllium plagiosum | reverse complement strand
CCCCTTCCTGTAGCATCTTTACCTTGAAACAATGAACTACCAGCCCTGCCCCTCCCTCAGTTGTGTTTCTGTAATAACTATAATATCCCAGTCCCATGTTCCAATCCATGCCTTGAGTTCATCTTTCTTAGCTGTCTGGCCACTTGCATTGAAATAAATGCAGTTTAATCATCAGTTTTCCCCCATTCCCTACTATTTTCTTGCCTGCCTTGTCTGCTGAAATTGCTGTCTTTTACTCGTGTACAAGCTTCAATCTTCTTTCTGGCCTTACGTTTATTTAAGGTCCAACACCCTGCCAGACCAGGTTATATCCTCTCGAGCATCTCTAGCAACTCACCCCACCAGGATATGGGTCCCTCTCCCGCTCCCAGTTGAGGTGCCTTTCACACCCTGTCTCCCTGTGCTGACACCTTCAGGGATCTATGGACTTATCCACCAAGGTCCCTGTATTCCTCAGTACTCCGCAAGGACCTACCGTTTATTATGTCTGTCCTTCGCTTATCGTACCTCCCACAGAGTATTACCTCACTTCAATCAGAACTAAACTCTGCTTAGATTATCATCCGATCGACATCGTACTGCAGACAGAGACCATCCTCCTCACTGTGAACAATACCCTCACCTTTCATGGCATCTGCAAAACTACTCTTGATACCTTCTGCTTTCACATCCGAGTTATTAATGTTCAATGGTTCCTGCACAGATCCCTGTGGTGAAAGTATTCTATCTACCAATTTTGCATCCAATTTGCCAACTTGCCCTGGAACCCAGTCCTTTTGGACCAGCCTTCCATGTTGGATCTTGTTTAAGGACTTAGTCAAGTCCGTGTAAACCACGTCATCTTCACAGCCTTCATCAATATACTTAAGCACCATTTCAAAAAAACTGAACTCAATTCCTCAGACAGTATCTTCCTCTGCCAAATCCGTGATGACTAAACCGATTTGATCCTAACCTTTGCAAGTGTAGATTCATCCTCACAGTTGTGTCTAATAATTTCACTCCCCCTCCTGTCAGACTATCTGCTCTGTAATTACCTGGCCTACCCCTGCTGCCCTTCTTGAACAAAGGAACCACATGCGCTATCCTCCAGTCATTCAGCACTTCACCTGTGTTCAGCAAAGTATTATATTTATCCACCAGGGCCCCAACAATCTCTGGGTAATTAGCAGTGGGGTCAAAGAACGCTGGTTCAGGCAGTGACACCCACATCCCATGAATGAATAAATAAAAATACATATGTCCCTCCCGACCTCTGCAAACCACTCCAGCTGCAGCAATTTGTACTGGCTTGGTAACACCGTTCAGGCTCTGACCACTCTCTGTAACTCTCTCACTACCTCCAGCACCT
>NW_025149474.1:0-1351 GCF_004010195.1 Chiloscyllium plagiosum | reverse complement strand
CCAGTTGATATTTGGAAAGTTAAAATCCCCTACAAAACTACCCTATTTTTCTTACAGATAGCTGAGATCTCCTTACAAGTTTGTTTCTCAATTTCCCTCTGACTATTGGGGGGGTACTATTATTCAATTCCAATAAGGTGATCATCCCTTTCTTATTTCTCAGTTCCACCCAAATAACTTCCCTGGATGTATTTCCAGGAATATCCTCCCTCAGCACAGCTGTAATGCTATCCCTCATCAAAAATGACTTCTCCGGGAGATCCAAGATGGCGGCGACCCACCAAGTCTGAGTCTACAGTGCTCCTCCCAAGACTTGGGTAAAGTGGGTCACCCACCCCCACCACACTTACCAAATCATTTATAATAGCTGTTTAATTTAAATAGTTGTTTAATATCAAATTTAAACAATCTAATCTTTAGTAAAAATGACTAAAGGGAAGGGAGCCCGCAGCTCTCAACAAGCAGGAACCCCTCCCCCACCCTCTCCAGCTGCAGCCGAGGCGTCCACAGCCGCCCCGGGGGACTTACCTACGGTGACAAGCCTTGTAGAAATGATCTCCAAACTGGGTGCGAAGATCGACGACTTCATCGAAGAATCCCGAAATTGATGGGACTCACTCTCGGCCGCACTGCAGAAGCACGACCGAGACATCCAAGAAATCGAGCGCCGAGTCGGAGGGGCGGAGTTAAAGGCTGCGACCTCCGAAACCACAGCTCAATCGGCCGTGGATCAGGTCCGGACTCTCGAACCTTAGAGAATCACATTGATGACCTCAATAATCGAGGTCGCAGAAAAAATATTCGTTTGCTGGGCCTTCCCGAACGGGAAGAGGAAGGCCCGCTTAGAGTGTTTCTCGAGCAGTGGCTGCCACAGCTTTTAAATTTGGAAGCTGGATCAGGTCAGGTAAGGGTAGAATGGGCCTACTGGGTCACAATATGCGGGCCCGGCTCGAACCAGCGCCCACGCCCGGTCCTGTTCCGGCTGCAGAGCTACAAGGAGAGGCAGATACTCCTAGAAGCCTCTAGAAATCTTGGAAAAGACCCCCAAGCTATGATCTATAAAGGATCCAAGATCATGTTATTCCAGGACTTTTTCCCAGCTCTGGTCCGAAAGAGGAAGGCATTCGACGAGGCAAAGAAGCATTTAAGGGACTTAAATATTCAGTACTCCTTACGCTACCCAGCGACGCTACGCTTTAACCATGAAGGATCCGTATATAACTTCGGATCGCCAGCAAAGGCTAAGGAATTCTTGGACTCTCTTAGACATAATGGATGTTGGTTTGCCTTTCCCCCCGCTTTGGTTTATATCCTCCTCTTTTTTTTTCTCTTATCTTACTGTTTAATATTA
>NW_025149473.1:0-1351 GCF_004010195.1 Chiloscyllium plagiosum | reverse complement strand
GGGGACCCACCCTTGATAAATTTAAAGGTGGGACCTTACAAAGAGGATGTAGATTTCCTGGTCGATACAGGGGGCAGCAAGGTCATCCTTAGATTTTAAGCCCAAGGCAGCGGGAAAGAGTTAATTCAATTATGGTGACAGTTTTGTGATGAGAGGCACAAAGAATCAGTTTTGTGCTCATGACAAGATACTACCACTAAATTGGGGATTGAATTAACTGCAAATGGTGCTATGGAATCTGTTCTTAAAAATGAATGTGCTCGAGCAAAACAATGACAGAAACAGAACAAGAATTCACAGTGACTGGGAAACAAACAGAACTGTGCGATTACAGTTTTAAAATGTTTTAGTCACTTGTTGCATTTTCACCCTGAATGATATAATATATAACTAATATCTAATATTTATAATAAATCAATTGTGCTAGCCTGAATCAATATTAATTGGCAGGATTCCTTCACACATTCTCAGTGACCTGTCATATTGATTCATGGTTAATTTAAAACATGACTGCATTAATTCATTGTTAATTAAAGAATGGAAAGCTATATTACTGTCCGGAGTGTGTGCAGGCAGTGACAGCAACAGCCTTATTGGTAGAGGAGAGTTGGAAATGTACATCAGGGAGAGCCTTAATAGCCAGCACCCCACATCAGGTACAGACCATACTAAATCAGAAAGCAGGACAATGGCTCACAGACTCTCGGATCTTCAAATATGAGACAATCTTAATAAAACAGGATGACCTTGTGTTAGTCGCAGACAGTTGCTTGAATCCAGCTGCATTTCTGTGGTGGGGAGGGGGGGTGGGGGGTGGGGGGGGGGGGGGGGGGATGGCCCTTGGCAATCCAGAACATGACTGCCTTGATATTACTAAATATCCAACTAAAGTGTGAATGGACCTAAGGGACGTCCCGCTGCATACGGGAGCTCGGTTGTTTATCGACGGGTCCTCCCAGTGATTGAGGGTAAAAGACACAATGGATATACTGTACTAGACGGGATAGGGGGAAGAGTTATCGATGCTGAAAGACTGCCTGGTGGCTGGTCGGCCCGGGTTTGTGGGCTCTGTGCCCTAGAAAGAGTTCTCAGAGACATGGGTTTCTCAGGGGCAGGAATGGTTGCAGGATGTTCCAGGGTTTAGAGCATTTAAAAAGAATAGGGAGGGGGACAAAGAGGAGGGGTGTAGCACTACTAATCAGAGAGGGTATTACAGCTACAGAAGCTTCCATTGTCAAGGAGGGTCTGCCTACCGAGTCAGTATGGGTAGGAATTAGGAACAGCAAGGGAGCAGTCACCTCATTAGGGGTTTACTACTGGCCCCCCAATAGCAACAGGAAGATGGAAGAAA
>NW_025149472.1:0-1351 GCF_004010195.1 Chiloscyllium plagiosum | reverse complement strand
GTTGGATAATGCTGAATGAAAATATGCCCAGATCGAGAAGGAAAGTTTGGCAGTTATCTTTGGTGTGAGAAAGTTCCTGCGATACCTTTTAAGGATGTAAATTTGTAATAGTGACGGACCACAAACCCCTGCTTGGGCTCTTTAAAAGGACAGGGCCATGCCGCCCATAGCTTCAGGTCAAATCCAGTGGGAAGCTCCTATTCTGAGTGTTTACAATTACAAATTGGAACACCGTCCAGGTGGCCAGATGGTCAAGTGGTGAATGTCTTGAGCTGTTTTCCACTGGCAGATACGCCACTGCTGGTGACACCACTGGAAGAGTCCAGTCTGGTCTTAAACTTTCTGGACTCCTTTCCGGTCACTGCTGATAATATCAGATTGTGGACACAAAAGGTCCCATCCTGGCCAAACTAAAATAGCTGGTGTTGATGGGGGAAACAGAAGTTGCCATCGCAACTAGAACTGAAACCTTTCTGGATGTGTCGAGACGAGATCACCATAGAGGACTGCATATAATTAGGAGCAAGAATAATTGTCCCAAGCAAAGAACACCACCAGGTACTGGCTGAACTCCATCAGGGCCATTGAGGTGTTTCCAAAATGAAGATGTTCTTGAGAGGTTATGCCTCGTAGTCACGATTGGATGCGGACACAGCTGCAAGGATGGGGTAGGGCAGTGCCAAGAGTGCAACATGGTCAAAAATCACTGCCAGCAGCTCCCTCATATTTGTTGTAATGGCCAGGTAAACCTTGGATTCCGTTACATATCAACTTTGATGATTCTTCCATGCGCTTAATGTTCTTAGTCACCATGAACATCCTTTGTAATAGACAAACGGATGTATTGGTCACAGACGACGGCCCATTATTTATCAGCTAGGAATTCAATGATTTCCAAAAGGCATTCAAGGATACCTCCATACCATCCATTGTCCAAAGGTCTGGCAGAAAGAGACGTCCAAACTTTGAGACGATTAAAGAAGCCAAACTGTCCTGGTTTCTATTTGGGATACATGTCATTCAACTACAGGGATAGCTCCAGAAGAGTTACAAATAGGGAGAAGACTCCGCATCAGGTAAAATCTGATCTTCCTGGACCTGTGTGGGTGGTGGCGGACAGTGCCACACCATCAGGAATGACAGTGCTGGACACAAGACCCATCTATGTGAGGGAAGCAGTTTTCTTCAGGGGATGAAAGTTGGTGTAAAAACCATGGGAATACCCTGCTTGGGTAAGAGGCATGGTCAATGCAAGCTTAAGCTCTGGTAGGGAGACAGACCTGAACAGGCACGTAGACCACATGAAAGCAGTAACCGCACAAACAGGGCAGAAGCAAAACACACCTGGCCC
>NW_025149471.1:0-1351 GCF_004010195.1 Chiloscyllium plagiosum | reverse complement strand
CAGAGTAGGGGATATGCTCAGCGGGATAGTGTGCGGCTGATAATCCCGGACTGAGGGACATTCTCTGTGGGATAGTATGGGGATGATAATCCCGGAGTGATAGACACTCTCAGCGGGATAGTGTGGGGCTGGTAATCCCGGAGTGATGACACTCTCAGCGGGATAGTGTGGGGATGATAATCCCGGAGTGAGGGATATGCTCAGCGGGATAGTGTGGGGCTGGTAATCCCGGAGTGATGACACTCTCAGCGGGATAGTGTGGGCCTGATAATCCCGGAGTGAGGGACACTCTCAGTGGGATAGTGTGGGCTGATAATCCCGGAGTGATGACACTCTCAGTGGGATAGTGTGGGGCTGATAATCCCGGAGTGATGACACTCTCAGCGGGATAGTGTGTGCCTGATAATCCCGGAGTGAGGGACACTCTCAGTGGGATAGTGTGGGGCTGATAATCCCGGAGAGAGGGACACTCTCAGTGGGATAGTGTGGGGATGATAAACCCGGAGTGATGACATTCTCAGCGTGATAGTGTGGGGCTGATAATCCCGGAGTGAGGGACACTCTCAGTGGGATAGTGTGGGGCTGATAAACCCGGAGTGATGACACTCTCAGCGGGATAGTGTGGGGCTGATAATCCCGGAGTGAAGACATTCTCAGTGGGATAGTGTGGGGCTAATAATCCCGGAGTGATGACATTCTCAGTGGGATAGTGTGGGGATGATAAACCCGGAGTGAGGGATATGCTCAGCGGGATAGTATGGGGCTGATAATCCCGGAGTGATGATACTCTCAGCGGGATAGTGTGGGGCTGATAATCCTGGAGTGATAGACACTCTCAGTGGGATAGTGTGGGGCTGATAATCCCGGAGTGATGACACTCTCAGTGGGATAGTGAGGGGCTGATAATCCCGGAGTGATGACACTCTCAGCGGGATAGTGTGGGGCTGATAATCCCGGAGTGATGACATTCTCAGTGTGATAGTGTGGGGATGATAAACCCGGAGTGAGGGACACTCTCAGCGGGATAGTGTGGGGCTGATAATCCCGGAGTGATGACATTCTCAGCGGGATAGTGTGGGGCTGATAATCCCGGAGTGATGACATTCTCAGTGTGATAGTGTGGGGATGATAAACCCGGAGTGATGACATTCTCAGCGTGATAGTGTGGGGATGATAATCCCGGAGTGAGGGACACTCTCAGCGGGATAGTGTGGGGCTAATAATCCCGGAGTGAGGGACACTCTCAGTGGGATAGTGTGGGGATGATAAACCCGGAGTGATGACACTCTCAGCGGGATAGTGTGGGGCTGATAATCCCGGACTGATGACATTCTCAGTGGGATAGTGTGGG
>NW_025149470.1:0-1351 GCF_004010195.1 Chiloscyllium plagiosum | reverse complement strand
ACACTGGTCACAGGCCTCCAGTCTGAAAAGCAATCCGCTACCACCAGACACTGTCTCTTACCCACAATCCACATTTGGAGTCTATTGGATAGCTCATCTTGGAATCATGTTAGACCTATCCTTACTAACTTTTTGCCATGCAGGATGTTGTTGACCGCCTTGCCAAAGACTGTATGAATAATGTTTTCCACACTGCCTTCATGAATAGTCTTGTTATCATTTCTAAAAACTCAATGGTGGTAGTGAGACATTATTTCTCATTTAAAGCCACATCCCAAATCATTGGTTGCATTTCGTAATGCATGTACATCCTGTCCCTCAGAATTACTTTTAACAACGAAACCACCACTGATGACGGGTTCACCAGTTCATATTTCCCAAGCTGCTCGAGTTGCTACTTTCTTTTCTAGTAACTCTCTACTACAGGACTGGACAAGTGTTAATTGTTATCAAGTTAGTCATATGACCAATAATAGAGTTCTCAGACAGGATCAGCGTCAGCGTTAGGAAATAATCAGGCAGATATATTTGATCTGCTAAAATTAACAAGTTTATGACCAAAGCAAAGTTGCTCAAACAATGATGAAAAAATGAATGACAAGCAGTTTGGATATTGGAAGTATAGACATCGATGTTTCACTTTCTAAAAATACAGACACGGCGACATGTTTCACGACAAACTGAAAAACAAAATCTCTGTGGAGTGTTAACTTGAAAAATACTTTGACCAAATATGAGTGAACTCAAGATGAAGGGAAAATGTGACATTGTCCTAAATATTGTTCTTTTGAATTTATTCTGCTCTTAGCAATGCGATTTCGTCCTTGAACAGTTGGATTTGGTTGAATTCTGTTTGCTTCAGGAAGTTGGGAGATTACAATGTATCCTCATCGAAATCCTCCGTGTTTGGTAAAGATGCCTGAGCGATGTTAAGCTCGAAAACCTTGCTGTGAGGTGAGGATGCAATAGGCCGTTTCTTCTCAGGAAAATTCCCCTTTTTCCTCTCTAATTTGAATCAAACAATAATGTTATCCAAACCCAAACGGATAATGTGAGGTATAAATGAATAGTGATGGAACTGTATGACTCCTTCAAATTCTCTGTTCATTGTAGGTGAGTCATTGCGGCTGTCATACACATTGTTGTTTCTTAACAAAGCCTAATTTTACTTGATTTATATATTTGTATGCGCCTTGGCAATTTAAAAAGTAAACTTTTCCTGTCATCACAATATCGTGGTAAAATGAATGTGCATTATTCTTAAAGCACTTCCACACGTTTATTCTCCTCTACAAGAGGAAATATCAATTAGGTATTCACCAGGTAAAAAACAATGACTGCAGATGCTGGA
>NW_025149469.1:0-1351 GCF_004010195.1 Chiloscyllium plagiosum | reverse complement strand
CCGTTTTCCCACCCGGTCAATCTCCAGTTACCCATCCCCATCCTTCATCTTTTCGGAGTTCATCTTCAATTTCTCTTATATTGCTTATCTTTTTCTTGACTATTTCCACCTTATCTTCCACTATGGAAGAGATGTCTGGGATGAAGGTGCAGCATTCTTTACCAATCAGAGCACAGGTTCCCCCTTTTTCGGCCAACAGATAATCTAAAGCCATTCGATTCTGTAAAGCTGTCAGTCTTTTGGCAATCATTTCAGTGGTTATGGCCGATATTTGGGATTGAGTTTCTCCCATCGCGCCGGTGGTATCATTAATTAAATTTTCAAGGGCAGCCGCTATTTCTGTATTTTCACCCCTGCCCTTGTAGTGCCGTATTGGGAGTAGTGTCCACAGTAGACGGTCTCCTTCTGAGACCTCTCTGGTCTTGCGTCTTATCCCCACCTCCTTTCTCAGGTTGGGCTCATGCTTTTCTATTCGGAGGTGAGATAACAGCAGCCACTCCAACCTTTCTGGTTTTGGGGAAGTGTTTCGTCAACTTCATAACATGACACATTTGATCACACGAACATATTTTTCCCCGGGAATAAATGGATAGGCCTTCAGACCGCATACCCAATATGTTCCGTTTAATATTTGGGGAGTGGTCGTGGCAGTGGCTTGACTGGTGTGGACACAAGATGATTTTCCCAGTTGGAAAGGTGCAGCATCATTCTGATTACAGAAACAGGTGGTATTTACTGCTCCTTTCGGTGGGGAAATTCTAAGACTATCAATAGTGCCCTGATGCTTTGGAGCTGGCCTTGGGAACCATCCTGCAAAGCTATATTTGCTTCTTTCAAACCTCCACTTTGTATTATTTGAACCCACATCAAATTATTGTACATCGTACACTTCTTTTTTAGTGAGCGGTATGACCGAGGTGGGGATCCCAGATTCGCCATGGTGTGGGACTTCTGCACAGACCCAACAGTCAGCAAGTCCCTCTTGTTTAGCATAATTCTGGCACAGCGTAGTGAAGTGATTTTTCCCACTTCCTTGAATAGTTAGTACTACTAACGTTACAATACTATACCAGTATCTACCCACCTCTGACCTCTGCCTACCATCCTGTCTTAACATTTTAGGTGTCACACAGCCCTTACAATCAATAACAATATATATATATATCAGCAAACGTTAAAAGAGTCTTTTGTCTCCGTTCATTCTTTCCTTCTTAACTTTCAGAGGGTTGTCTGTAGGATGAGCGTGCCAGTCCACCTTTGGGGCATTCACAGGACCTTTAACGTGAGTGTGATGACTCCACCCTTTCTCAGCAGTCAGAATAGCTGTTTCACTAGTTAGGAGGGTTAGGAA
>NW_025149468.1:0-1351 GCF_004010195.1 Chiloscyllium plagiosum | reverse complement strand
ATGTGATCATTTTGGGAGACTTCAATCTTTGTCCAAAATGATATTCTCTGAATTCCTCTTCAAATGTTTGTGCCAGTGTTTATTTGAATAACTCATTGTGTAAATGGCCAGGGACGTGACTATCTCAGATCGACCGTTGGGTGAAGAAGCTGAGTGAAGGAGTAATGTCACACTGAGAAATCCTCTGGGAAATTGTAGTGTAGTGGAATTCTGTGAGATGATGGATTTTTAAAGTGACCATAAAGCACACCCTACAATCACAACCAAATTTACAACACAATTTACATGTGTTTGAGAGGAGAATTGACCAAGGTAAACAGGGGAAACAGTGAAGTGTGTGGCTGGAAATGTACAGTGCAAAACATTTTGTCATAGAGATGTACAGCACAGAAACAGACTCTTCAGTCCATCTCGTTCACGCTGCCCACATACGCTAACATAATTTTGTCTCATTTGCCAGCACATGGCCCAAATCCCGCTCAACCCTTCCTGTTCGTATACCCATCCAGATGCCTTTTAGATGCAGTAATTGTACCAGCCTCCACCACTTCCTCTAGCAGTTCATTGAATTCACGCATCACCCTCCGCCTGAAAAAGTTGCCCCTTAGGTTCCTTTTATATATTTCCCTTCTCACCGTGAACCTCGGCCGTCCGGTTCTGGACTCCACTACCTCAGGGAAAAGACCTTGTCTGTTAAACCTATCCATGCCTCTCATGATTGTATAAATCTCTATATGGTCACCCCTCAGCCTCAAGTAGCCCCAGCCCATTCAACCTATCCCTTTAGCTCAAATCTTCCAATCCTGGCAACATCCTTGTAAATCTTTTCTGAAACCTTGCAATTTATACTACATCGTTCCGATAGGGAGGAGACAAGAACTGCATGCAATATTCCAGAAGTGGCTTATCCAATGTCCTGTACAGCCACAACATGACCTCCTAACTCCTCTACTCAGTGCTCTGATCAGTAAACGCAAGCAGAATAAACACCTTCTTCACTATCCTATTTACCTGGGATTATACTTTCAAGGAACTATGAACCTGGACTCCAAGGTCTCTTTGTTCAGTAACACTCCCTAGGACCTCACCACTCAATGCACCAAGACCCTTCTGTATATCAATGTCCCTCAGTATCCTAACTTTCTTCTTGAATTTGACATGACCTCACACTTGTACAGATTAAACGTAATTTGCCATTTCTTTGCACATCTTTCCAACTGATCAGCAACCTCCTGCAACCTTGGATCTCCTTGCTCATTCACCCCAACTCCATCAATTTTCATATCCTCTGCAATAATTATCTTTGTGACTTTCTTTCGTTTCAATTGTGTCAGAGAATGTGTAACCAGAC
>NW_025149467.1:0-1351 GCF_004010195.1 Chiloscyllium plagiosum | reverse complement strand
CTCTACTCCAGAGAGATGAGGCAGCACAGGCCAAAGATGGAGACTGTGATTTTCCAGGTCTCTGTGGTGGTACACAGTGCCATTTTTAATCGTCATTATATCAGTCTAATTTCCCATTCTGTCTATATGTCTGTCTCCTGTAGGTATTCAGGAAGGTTCAGACTCAATTACCTTCCCAGCTGCTGGGTGTCTCGTTCATCACCACATTGAAAACGGTTGATCAGCCGAGAGACAAAGGGCAGGGCGATCTGGAGCTTTCAATAAGTCCTGCAGTGAGGTAAGATCACTCACAGTGCACAGAGCAGAGAGCAATGAGAGGGCTCCAAATATCGCCTAACAGGACATGACACAGATACAGTGCTGGATGGGGAGCACAGTTCACACATACCACATGCTCAATCACCACTCCTGCTGTAAGTTCTGTTGTACTAAGTCTCACTACTCTGCAACACTGTATCCATGGCATGGCTTATGCACCAGTGTCTTCAATAACTTGTAACTCCCATAACAGTTCCTATTTCTGTAACCTCCTCCTAGCCCGGTTGTCCCTCCACATGTTTGAAATGTACTACATTCCAGACTACCATCACTAACGCTGTAACTTGCTTCAGTGTCTATCACATGCCTTATCTTGGTAGTCTCCTCCTCCAATAACTAGAGACAGAGCCATGTAGCACAGAAACTTTTCCTTCAACCCAACTACTCCATGCTGACCAGTCCATGAACGAGTCGCGTTTCCCTGCATTTGACCCATATCCCTTCAAACTTCTCCTCCCCCCAAATTGAACATTTCTCTACCACTTCCCCTGGAAGCTCATTCCATAACTGCACCATCCTCTGTGTAGAACCTTTTCTCCTAAAATCGCTTTTAAGTCTTCCCTCTCCCATCTCATATTTTTGCTCACTAGAACACAGAACATGACAGCGCATTACAGGCCCTTCGGCCTTCGATTTTGCACCAACATGTGGAACCAATCTGAAGCCCAAGTAGCCAACACTATTCCAATTCTTATCCATATGCCTATCCAATGACCGTTTAAATGCCCTTAAAGTTGGCGAGTCTACCATTGTTGCAGGCAATGCATTCCATGCCCCGACTAATCTGAGTAAAAAACCTACCTCTGGCATCTGTCCCATATCTATTTATTAATATTAATATCTACCTCAATTTAAAGCTATCTCCCCTCTTGGTAGGCATCGCCATCCAAGAGAAAAGGCTCTCACTGTCGAACCCATCTCACCTGCTGATTATCCTATATATCCAATTAATTGACCTCAAACACATTCTTTTGAACAAAAACAGCTTAAAGACCCTCAACCTTTCCTCATAAGACCTTCCCTCCATACCGGG
>NW_025149466.1:0-1351 GCF_004010195.1 Chiloscyllium plagiosum | reverse complement strand
CTCTGTGTACCTTAGACCAACATTCTTCACCTCTTTGACATCTCTGTGTCTCTATGTCCCTTAGACCAACATTCTCCAACTCTGTAACAGCTCTGTGTCTCTGTGTCCCTTCGACCCACATTCTTCACCTCTGTAATATCTCTATGTCTCTGTGTCCCTTAGACCCACATTCTTCACCTCTGTAACAGCTCTGTGTCTCCATGTCCCTCAGACCAACATTCTTCACCTGTGTAACAGCTCTGTGTCTCTATGTCCCTTGGACGAACACTCTTCACCTCTGTAACAATTCTGTGTCTCAATGTCGCTTAGACCAACATTCTTCACCTCTGTAACAGCTCTGTGTCTCTGTGTCCCTCAGACCTACATTCTTCACCTCTGTAACAGCTCTGTGTCTCTGTGTCCCTTAAACCCACATTCTTCACCTCTGTAACAACTCTGTGTCTCTACATCCCTTAGACCAACATTCTTCACCGCTGTAACATCTCTGTGTCTCTGTGACCATCAGACCAACATTCTTCACCTCTGTAACAGCTCTGTGTCTCTGTGTCCCTTAGACCAACATTCTTCACCTCTGTAACATCTCTGTGTCTCTATGTTCCTTAGACCAACATTCTTCACCTCTGTAACAGCTCTGTGTCTCTGTGTCCGTTAGACCGACATTCTTCACCTCTGTATTATCTCTGTGTCTCTGTGTCCCTTAGACCCACATTCATAACCTCTGTAACAGCTCTGCGTCTCTATGTCCCACAGACCAACATTCTTCACCTCTGGAACAACTCTGTGTCTCTCTGTCCCTTAGGCCATCATTCGTCTCCTCTGTAATAACTCTGTGTCTCTATGTCCCTTAGACCAACATTCTTCACCTCTGTAACATCTCTATATCCCTTAGTCCAGCATTCTTCATCTCCGTAATAACTCTGTGTCTCTATGTCCCTTAGACCAACATTCTTCACCTCTGTAACAACTCTGTGTCTCTCTGTCCCTTAGACCAACATTCTTCACCTCTGTAACAGCTCTGTGTCTCTGTGTCCCTGAGACCAACATTCTTCACCTCTGTAACATCACTGTGTCTTTATGTCCCTTAGTCCAACATTCTTCACCACTTTAACAGCTCTGTGTCTCTGTGTCCCTTAGACCAACATTCTTCACCTCTGTAACAACACAGTGTCTCAGACCAACATTCTTCACCTCTGTAACTACGCTGTGTCTCTGTGTACCTTAGACCAACATTCTTCCCCACTGTAACAGCTCTGTGTCTCGGTGTCCCTTTGAACCACATTCTTAACCTCTGTAACAGCTCTGTGTCTCTGTGTCCCCTAGACCAACATTCTTCACCTCTGCAACAGCTCTG
>NW_025149465.1:0-1351 GCF_004010195.1 Chiloscyllium plagiosum | reverse complement strand
AAGTTTATCCAATGATCATTTAATTGCCCTGAATGTTGTTGAGTCTACGACTGTTGAAGGCAAGACGTCCAGCACCATTACTACAATCTGACAAAGGAATGTAACTCGGCATCTATCACCCTCAAATTACATCATGTGCCCTTGTGCCAAACATCACCATTTGAAGATAAAGGCTTTCACTGTCCAAATTATGGAAAACTCTGATCATCTTTTATGTCTCTATTAATTCAACTCTCAAAATTCTCATCTCTAGCAAAAACAGTCTCAAGTCCCTCAGCATTTCCTCGTAAGACCTTCCCTTCATAGAAGGCAACATGCTCGGAAATCCCATCTGTACCCTTTCCAATGATTTCACGTCCGTCCTATAATGTGGCGACCAGAACTGCACGCATCTCTACAAGTTTACCCACAGCAGAGAAATTTCTGGACCTGCAAAGGGATCATTTGGCCCTGCAACTCAATTCTTCTCCCAATAAGGTCTAACACACTGTGCTCCTTGCAAGCAAATCTATCAACGTGGATGTTAACTTTCAGAGTTTTATGTACATATGCACCGATGTACGTATGTACATATGTACATATGTACATCTGCTCATCTAAACTTTCAACAATATTACAATTAGCCCAGAACTCTTTATTCTTGTTGCTCCTTCCAAACTAAATCATCTCACACTTTTCCACATTAACCTCCATTTGCCACCTCTGAGCTCAGATCTGCAGATTATCCATGTCCCTCTGTAACCTGCAGCAGACTTTGGCACTGTTGACAACTCTATCGAGCTTAGTGTATTCAGCGCATTTACTCATCCATCATCCCATGCCCTAACCCAGGTCCCTTATAAAAGTGACAAACAGCAGTGGACCCAAAAAGGAACCCTGTGGTACACCATGAGTAACTGAACTCCAGGATGAATATTCCCCATCAGCTACCACACACTCTGGTCTTTCAGCGAGCCAATTACAGATCTAATCGGCTAAATCGCCGTCAATCCCATATCTCTGTATTTTATGCAATAGCCGACCGTGCCTTCATGAAAACCATATCCACCACGTCAACCACTTTACTCTCATCCACCTGTTTGCTCACCTTTTAAAATCGCTCAATAAAGTTTGTGAGGCACAACCTACTATTCACGAAATCGTGTTGATTGGAGCGAATGAAGTTCTTCCTTTTTGAGATGATCATAAATCCTATCTCTCATAATCTTTCCCAAAACTTTACGACAAGGAAAGTAAGGCTCACTATTCTATAATTACCAGCGTTTGCCCTACTCCTCTTCGTGAAGACGGGGACAATATTTGCTGAACTCGAGTCTTGCCGCACTAATCACATCGTCACTGACGAAATAAA
>NW_025149464.1:0-1351 GCF_004010195.1 Chiloscyllium plagiosum | reverse complement strand
TGGTAATCCCTGTCTGCCACGATCTTTATTCCCCTTCTATGCCAAAGTAACACACGGTAAGGACCATGTGTCAAAAGTGGGGATGGTCGACAATATTTCAGCACGCTGGTACAGAAAGGGATTTACTCATTACTCATTTAAAAAAAAAAAGTGAATAATGTGTTTTCTGTGCCACTAATAATGTGGGGAGGAAGGACCATGTGTCAAAAGTGGGGATGTTCGACAATATTTCAGCACGCTGGTACAGAAAGGGATTTACTCATTACTCATTTTAAAAAAAAGTGAATAATGTGTTTTCTGTGCCACTAATAATGTGGGGAGGAGAATACAAATGAATCAGGCAGAACACCCCCAATCCCAATGACCCTTTGAACATTTACAGATGGATTTTATTGAACTAACACCCAGCGAGGGGAAAAGGCATTGTCTGGTAATAGTTGATGTTTTCCCAAGGGGTAGAAGTGCTCCCACGTCTAAACAGGATGCCAATGCAGCAGCCAAGGCTTTGCTAACTGAAATAATTCCGAGATGGTGCATCCCTGAAAGGCTAAGCAGCGACAATGGAAAGCCATTTATAAATATTGCCCTACATCAAATCAGTGATTACTTGGAAATAAAGGTGAGGCAACATTGTGCCTATCACCCAGCGAGCGGTGGGGCAGTGGAAAAAGAGAACTCTACCCTTCAAAATAAATTGGCAAAATGTTGTGAGGAACTAGAGGTGACATGGACAAAGGCATTTCCAATTGTGCTAATGTATATGAAGGAGAGGAAGAGTAAATCTTAGGACGTTTGAGATTTTGTTTGGAAGGTGGCCCAATACAGCAATTGGCCAAGACCGATTGTAAGACAGATAACAGACCACTGTGAGGACGAGATGTTATGTTACGGTATAAAACTCTCCACACTTCTGTCTCAAATACAGAATCAAAAGAAGGGCAGCACTACCCCAACCAGCAGAAGGGAAGATGTACAATCTCGAACCTGAAGACTGGATAGTGGTGAAAGACTTCAGGAGCAAAAGCAGGAAGGCGAAGAGCTGGCTGGGACCGTTCCAAGTGCTCCCGACAACACAGACAGCTGTTAAGATCGCCGAAAGAGCCACGTTGATACGCGCCAGCCATTGCAAACGTGTAGCTGACCTTGAGGAGACATTAGACAACACCGGATCCAAATAATTGTAAGTAGTGATTAGAAGACTCATAGAAATATGGGCCTGCATGGCAGGACGAGTCGTGAAGGCAGGGGTGTCTGGGATACAACCGCAGACGTAATCTTAACCAAGGATGTTAAGTTGACCTTTACATGCCACCTATGCCCGTTTGGTTCCCAGGACGACTATAAATAAGGC
>NW_025149463.1:0-1351 GCF_004010195.1 Chiloscyllium plagiosum | reverse complement strand
ATTATAAGCATGATAATAAAACTACAAACTGTTCCTGATTTGGACACT
This sequence comes from Chiloscyllium plagiosum, assembly GCF_004010195.1. Lineage (NCBI taxonomy): Eukaryota > Metazoa > Chordata > Chondrichthyes > Orectolobiformes > Hemiscylliidae > Chiloscyllium > Chiloscyllium plagiosum. Next base: position 1,303 of record NW_025149463.1, on the reverse strand, counting down.
ATCTTCAAATCATCACTGTTGCTGTAATGAATACTCTGTAATGTCTCTTACCCAACCACATTGTGGGAGCACCTTCACCACACAAACTGCAGCTGTACAAGAAAGTCAAACATCACCCTCTCCACAGACAACAGGGCTTTGGCATTAATCACTGGTATCTGTGGAAGGAGAAACACAGTTGATGTTTCAGGGAATGCAAAATGGATTACAGGGAATGAACAAGAAAAAAAGTAATCTGATAATAGAGCTGCACATGGTCAGGGGCTGGGCCTCAGTGAAAAACTAATTTACAAAGGGTCTATAAAAGTAATAATACAGTACTAAACAGACCAAAAATACACCCATTGTTCGAGACTGAGGAAGCGTGATATTGACAAAGTGGTCATGAGGGAGCCCAGAGGTGAATCAGAGCTGTATTGGCTGCTCTGATCCCAAAGGCTCTATACGAGAGAAAGGCTGCACATGCGCCTGGCTGCACCTTGCCCCCTACAAAGATGGCGGCGCTGCACGTGTCCAGTGAATCGTTGTCCCGAATAAAGATGGCGGCGCTCCTGCAGCCGCGCTGAGGCCATTCCTCATTTACTGCAAACACGGGACTGGGACGTTCAAATTTGTGTTTTCCGACGTGCACAATTTGTTTGTAAAACCTCTCCACCCATAGCAACACAGTTTTTCTCCCGTTTCCCTGTTTATTTCTTTCCTTACCGTATCCTTTCTCTCCATAATTTCCCGAGCATTCATTCCAGCGACTGTGCGCCGCTCGCGAGGGTGATCACATGGTTGTTTAGCTCCGCACTTCATTCACGTTGATTGGTTGGAGGACCAACATCCCGCTAGGTCATCCAGCTCCGCCCACCATCCTTTCATTGGTCCGGTGCTGACATCAATCACCCGGAGTCCCTTTGTTGGCGAGAACATGTGCAATGCGTCCTGCTTTAGCTGATATGTTGGGTAATGTGATGGGTGAGTTTACTGAGGGTAAGAATTCCCTTTTTGTGAGCTCTGCAGTAGATTTCCTTTATTCATGGAGGGAATTGCCTTCCTACTCATGACTGAATAGCTGTGATTGATGAATCAATGCCATCTGAATCAGTACATAAACAGCCCATTTTCACAACATCTGAGATCTTAAGTACATTGTATCACGCTCTTCTTTGGAAACAAAAAAAAACATGAAATGAAGCCTCAAGGAATCGGAGCAGGAGTAGGGCATTCATTCCCTTCAGCTTGTTCCCCCATTCTATCAGTGAGGACTCAGCAACAGCTAGCGTGGTTAACCAATCCTCAATCCATGCTAATACAT
>NW_025149462.1:0-1351 GCF_004010195.1 Chiloscyllium plagiosum | reverse complement strand
GCCTCGCCAGTCTAACAACTGGAATAGACAGTTAGTATTGCAGCTTTAATTCAGACAGTGAAGGATTCTCACAGCCGTCCTGTGAGACTGCACGCTCATTCACACGTGTTCCCAATTGGACACTTGGAACAAATGATCGCGTGGATATTGGAGGATCAACGAGAAATTTCCGATTTGCTGGTCTGGTTGTCCAGCCACTGTTGCGAACATGAATTTCTGCCATTCTGAATCTTACTCTGGATTCTTGCTACTTTGCAGTTGAAGCTCAAAATCAATTTATCTTGCATAGCATTCATAAGTCTTCAATATCATAAAAAAAATTGCACTGATCACTTGTATGTACGAATGGTGAAGATTGTTGACGGTGGGTATCGTGTGGTTCATGTTGTCTGGATGAGCTTTCGAAAGGAAGTTGGTGAAGTGTCAGTGAATCGAATGCTGTGGCGAATTGAAGTCGATGGAATGAAAAGGCCCTTGACAGCGGAGGTGTAATATTGTCTGTAATCAACAAAGGAAGCCACACTAAGCTCATTTTCAAAAAAGTATGTTTTTCACGACATGTTTCTATATCCTTTTCCTGAACCTGATTCTCCATAATCGATGGTCCATTGTTAGGATAACCTCCTCTGCCTTAGATTTCATTTCAGAGTCACAGCAAGAATTGTATATTTGGACTGAAGGGCCGAGTGGTAAAATCAGAACCCCAGGCAGGCTGATTACCCGTGGCTCGAATGGCTCAATTGGTTAGTGGGTGGCACCTATATGACAGTATAGAAAGGCGTGATGTGCTGCGGTTTTGATTTCGATCTTTGCCTGGAGCAGTTTTTACTGACAAAGACCAGAGATTATGGAACATCAGGCTAAGGAACAGTTAAAACATAGAACATTGCAGCGCAACACAGGCCCTTTGGCACCTGATGTTGTGCCGACTTGTAATTCGAATCTGAAGTCCGTCTTAACTACGTTATTCCAGTACAATCCATGGGTTTATCAAAAGATGATTTAAATGCCCTAAACGTTGCTGCGCTTACGACTGTTGAAGGCAAGGCGTTCCACACCCTTACCACTCTCTGAGTAAAGAACCTACCACTGACGTCTGACCTATATCAATCACCACTGAATTTAAAGCTATGTCCGCTTCTGCTAGATATCATTCATCCAAAGAAAAAAGGCCTTCAATCTCCACCTTACCGAAACTTCTGATTATCATTTACGTCGCTATTAAGTCACCTCTAAAAGTCTTCTCCGAGAAAGAACAGTCTCAAATCCCTCAGCATTTGCTCGTTAGTCCTTCGTACTATACTAGGCAACATCCTATTAAATCTCCTCTTCATACTTTCCAATCCATCCA